>NC_084577.2:32817567-32957567 GCF_033978685.3 Nerophis lumbriciformis | reverse complement strand
AACCCTAACCCTAACCCTAACCCTAACCCTAACCCTAACCCTAACCCTAACCCTAACCCTAACCCTAACCCTAACCCTAACCCTAACCCTAACCCTAACCCTAACCCTAACCCTAACCCTAACCCTAACCCTAACCCTAACCCTAACCCTAACCCTAACCCTAACCCTAACCCTAACCCTAACCCTAACCCTAACCCTAACCCTAACCCTAACCCTAACCCTAACCCTAACCCTAACCCTAACCCTAACCCTAACCCTAACCCTAACCCTAACCCTAACCCTAACCCTAACCCTAACCCTAACCCTAACCCTAACCCTAACCCTAACCCTAACCCTAACCCTAACCCTAACCCTAACCCTAACCCTAACCCTAACCCTAACCCTAACCCTAACCCTAACCCTAACCCTAACCCTAACCCTAACCCTAACCCTAACCCTAACCCTAACCCTAACCCTAACCCTAACCCTAACCCTAACCCTAACCCTAACCCTAACCCTAACCCTAACCCTAACCCTAACCCTAACCCTAACCCTAACCCTAACCCTAACCCTAACCCTAACCCTAACCCTAACCCTAACCCTAACCCTAACCCTAACCCTAACCCTAACCCTAACCCTAACCCTAACCCTAACCCTAACCCTAACCCTAACCCTAACCCTAACCCTAACCCTAACCCTAACCCTAACCCTAACCCTAACCCTAACCCTAACCCTAACCCTAACCCTAACCCTAACCCTAACCCTAACCCTAACCCTAACCCTAACCCTAACCCTAACCCTAACCCTAACCCTAACCCTAACCCTAACCCTAACCCTAACCCTAACCCTAACCCTAACCCTAACCCTAACCCTAACCCTAACCCTAACCCTAACCCTAACCCTAACCCTAACCCTAACCCTAACCCTAACCCTAACCCTAACCCTAACCCTAACCCTAACCCTAACCCTAACCCTAACCCTAACCCTAACCCTAACCCTAACCCTAACCCTAACCCTAACCCTAACCCTAACCCTAACCCTAACCCTAACCCTAACCCCCTAACCCTAACCCTAACCCTAACCCTAACCCTAACCCTAACCCTAACCCTAACCCTAACCCTAACCCTAACCCTAACCCTAACCCTAACCCTAACCCTAACCCTAACCCTAACCCTAACCCAGGTTGTCCACGGACAGTGCCTTTATCCCCTTCCCCCACCCCCTACTCCTAAACCTAACCTGCCAGAGCCTGCAATCTGCTGTCGGGCGACGTCCTGCCTTCGTGAGCCCACTGGGGACCTTGTCGGTGAGTAGTTCGTTTCACTTTGTTGAGTGTGGTGAGGGGCTACAAGTCAGCAAATTGCTTAAAAAAGACTTGATTCAGACACATTATATCAGGAGTTGAGGTACATCAAAGAAAACATTTTTGTGCTTTGATCAAACACCCCGATATTCAAGGGGGTGTTTGTCCCCTATGTGATGCACATAATATGGCAATTTGATGCATCACATAGGAAGGAGTGGATTTTGAGGGTCTATAGACTCCACTGCAGTGGAGAGCATATAAGCCCCGCCCCCTGCAGCACTCATATAAAGCCTCCTCCTGCCAGAACGGCTCATTCCCTCTCCAGCAGTCGATGAGCAAGCATCCTGCTGTGGAGAAACAGGGAAGCCGACAGCCAGGGGATTAGAAGCGCCCCACCTACTAGGGAACTAGAAGAGTCCCAGTAGGCATGGCTCAGCCAGCCTGACGAGGTCTGAAAGACCGAAACGCGCGTCGCTGGATACCAATCCAACATGTGTTTGACACCGCATTTGACGCAGACTCGGATTGCTTTCTTTCAGGGTCCTTGGAGGGTCTTGCGGTTGGTTTGGACGTTGCCTGGACAGGTTGTCCACGGACAGTGCCTTTATCCCCTTCCCCCACCCCCTACTCCTAAACCTAACCTGCCAGAGCCTGCAATCTGCTGTCGGGCGACGTCCTGCCTTCGTGAGCCCACTGGGGACCTTGTCGGTGAGTAGTTCGTTTCACTTTGTTGAGTGTGGTGAGGGGCTACAAGTCAGCAAATTGCTTAAAAAAGACTTGATTCAGACACATTATATCAGGAGTTGAGGTACATCAAAGAAAACATTTTTGTGCTTTGATCAAACACCCCGATATTCAAGGGGGTGTTTGTCCCCTATGTGATGCACATAATATGGCAATTTCATGCATCACATAGGAAGGAGTGGATTTTGAGGGTCTATAGACTCCACTGCAGTGGAGAGCATATAAGCCCCGCCCCCTGCAGCACTCATATAAAGCCTCCTCCTGCCAGAACGGCTCATTCCCTCTCCAGCAGTCGATGAGCAAGCATCCTGCTGTGGAGAAACAGGGAAGCCGACAGCCAGGGGATTAGAAGCGCCCCACCTACTAGGGAACTAGAAGAGTCCCAGTAGGCATGGCTCAGCCAGCCTGACGAGGTCTGAAAGACCGAAACGCGCGTCGCTGGATACCAATCCAACATGTGTTTGACACCGCATTTGACGCAGACTCGGATTGCTTTCTTTCAGGGTCCTTGGAGGGTCTTGCGGTTGGTTTGGACGTTGCCTGGACAGGTTGTCCACGGACAGTGCCTTTATCCCCTTCCCCCACCCCCTACTCCTAAACCTAACCTGCCAGAGCCTGCAATCTGCTGTCGGGCGACGTCCTGCCTTCGTGAGCCCACTGGGGACCTTGTCGGTGAGTAGTTCGTTTCACTTTGTTGAGTGTGGTGAGGGGCTACAAGTCAGCAAATTGCTTAAAAAAGACTTGATTCAGACACATTATATCAGGAGTTGAGGTACATCAAAGAAAACATTTTTGTGCTTTGATCAAACACCCCGATATTCAAGGGGGTGTTTGTCCCCTATGTGATGCACATAATATGGCAATTTGATGCATCACATAGGAAGGAGTGGATTTTGAGGGTCTATAGACTCCACTGCAGTGGAGAGCATATAAGCCCCGCCCCCTGCAGCACTCATATAAAGCCTCCTCCTGCCAGAACGGCTCATTCCCTCTCCAGCAGTCGATGAGCAAGCATCCTGCTGTGGAGAAACAGGGAAGCCGACAGCCAGGGGATTAGAAGCGCCCCACCTACTAGGGAACTAGAAGAGTCCCAGTAGGCATGGCTCAGCCAGCCTGACGAGGTCTGAAAGACCGAAACGCGCGTCGCTGGATACCAATCCAACATGTGTTTGACACCGCATTTGACGCAGACTCGGATTGCTTTCTTTCAGGGTCCTTGGAGGGTCTTGCGGTTGGTTTGGACGTTGCCTGGACAGGTTGTCCACGGACAGTGCCTTTATCCCCTTCCCCCACCCCCTACTCCTAAACCTAACCTGCCAGAGCCTGCAATCTGCTGTCGGGCGACGTCCTGCCTTCGTGAGCCCACTGGGGACCTTGTCGGTGAGTAGTTCGTTTCACTTTGTTGAGTGTGGTGAGGGGCTACAAGTCAGCAAATTGCTTAAAAAAGACTTGATTCAGACACATTATATCAGGAGTTGAGGTACATCAAAGAAAACATTTTTGTGCTTTGATCAAACACCCCGATATTCAAGGGGGTGTTTGTCCCCTATGTGATGCACATAATATGGCAATTTCATGCATCACATAGGAAGGAGTGGATTTTGAGGGTCTATAGACTCCACTGCAGTGGAGAGCATATAAGCCCCGCCCCCTGCAGCACTCATATAAAGCCTCCTCCTGCCAGAACGGCTCATTCCCTCTCCAGCAGTCGATGAGCAAGCATCCTGCTGTGGAGAAACAGGGAAGCCGACAGCCAGGGGATTAGAAGCGCCCCACCTACTAGGGAACTAGAAGAGTCCCAGTAGGCATGGCTCAGCCAGCCTGACGAGGTCTGAAAGACCGAAACGCGCGTCGCTGGATACCAATCCAACATGTGTTTGACACCGCATTTGACGCAGACTCGGATTGCTTTCTTTCAGGGTCCTTGGAGGGTCTTGCGGTTGGTTTGGACGTTGCCTGGACAGGTTGTCCACGGACAGTGCCTTTATCCCCTTCCCCCACCCCCTACTCCTAAACCTAACCTGCCAGAGCCTGCAATCTGCTGTCGGGCGACGTCCTGCCTTCGTGAGCCCACTGGGGACCTTGTCGGTGAGTAGTTCGTTTCACTTTGTTGAGTGTGGTGAGGGGCTACAAGTCAGCAAATTGCTTAAAAAAGACTTGATTCAGACACATTATATCAGGAGTTGAGGTACATCAAAGAAAACATTTTTGTGCTTTGATCAAACACCCCGATATTCAAGGGGGTGTTTGTCCCCTATGTGATGCACATAATATGGCAATTTGATGCATCACATAGGAAGGAGTGGATTTTGAGGGTCTATAGACTCCACTGCAGTGGAGAGCATATAAGCCCCGCCCCCTGCAGCACTCATATAAAGCCTCCTCCTGCCAGAACGGCTCATTCCCTCTCCAGCAGTCGATGAGCAAGCATCCTGCTGTGGAGAAACAGGGAAGCCGACAGCCAGGGGATTAGAAGCGCCCCACCTACTAGGGAACTAGAAGAGTCCCAGTAGGCATGGCTCAGCCAGCCTGACGAGGTCTGAAAGACCGAAACGCGCGTCGCTGGATACCAATCCAACATGTGTTTGACACCGCATTTGACGCAGACTCGGATTGCTTTCTTTCAGGGTCCTTGGAGGGTCTTGCGGTTGGTTTGGACGTTGCCTGGACAGGTTGTCCACGGACAGTGCCTTTATCCCCTTCCCCCACCCCCTACTCCTAAACCTAACCTGCCAGAGCCTGCAATCTGCTGTCGGGCGACGTCCTGCCTTCGTGAGCCCACTGGGGACCTTGTCGGTGAGTAGTTCGTTTCACTTTGTTGAGTGTGGTGAGGGGCTACAAGTCAGCAAATTGCTTAAAAAAGACTTGATTCAGACACATTATATCAGGAGTTGAGGTACATCAAAGAAAACATTTTTGTGCTTTGATCAAACACCCCGATATTCAAGGGGGTGTTTGTCCCCTATGTGATGCACATAATATGGCAATTTCATGCATCACATAGGAAGGAGTGGATTTTGAGGGTCTATAGACTCCACTGCAGTGGAGAGCATATAAGCCCCGCCCCCTGCAGCACTCATATAAAGCCTCCTCCTGCCAGAACGGCTCATTCCCTCTCCAGCAGTCGATGAGCAAGCATCCTGCTGTGGAGAAACAGGGAAGCCGACAGCCAGGGGATTAGAAGCGCCCCACCTACTAGGGAACTAGAAGAGTCCCAGTAGGCATGGCTCAGCCAGCCTGACGAGGTCTGAAAGACCGAAACGCGCGTCGCTGGATACCAATCCAACATGTGTTTGACACCGCATTTGACGCAGACTCGGATTGCTTTCTTTCAGGGTCCTTGGAGGGTCTTGCGGTTGGTTTGGACGTTGCCTGGACAGGTTGTCCACGGACAGTGCCTTTATCCCCTTCCCCCACCCCCTACTCCTAAACCTAACCTGCCAGAGCCTGCAATCTGCTGTCGGGCGACGTCCTGCCTTCGTGAGCCCACTGGGGACCTTGTCGGTGAGTAGTTCGTTTCACTTTGTTGAGTGTGGTGAGGGGCTACAAGTCAGCAAATTGCTTAAAAAAGACTTGATTCAGACACATTATATCAGGAGTTGAGGTACATCAAAGAAAACATTTTTGTGCTTTGATCAAACACCCCGATATTCAAGGGGGTGTTTGTCCCCTATGTGATGCACATAATATGGCAATTTGATGCATCACATAGGAAGGAGTGGATTTTGAGGGTCTATAGACTCCACTGCAGTGGAGAGCATATAAGCCCCGCCCCCTGCAGCACTCATATAAAGCCTCCTCCTGCCAGAACGGCTCATTCCCTCTCCAGCAGTCGATGAGCAAGCATCCTGCTGTGGAGAAACAGGGAAGCCGACAGCCAGGGGATTAGAAGCGCCCCACCTACTAGGGAACTAGAAGAGTCCCAGTAGGCATGGCTCAGCCAGCCTGACGAGGTCTGAAAGACCGAAACGCGCGTCGCTGGATACCAATCCAACATGTGTTTGACACCGCATTTGACGCAGACTCGGATTGCTTTCTTTCAGGGTCCTTGGAGGGTCTTGCGGTTGGTTTGGACGTTGCCTGGACAGGTTGTCCACGGACAGTGCCTTTATCCCCTTCCCCCACCCCCTACTCCTAAACCTAACCTGCCAGAGCCTGCAATCTGCTGTCGGGCGACGTCCTGCCTTCGTGAGCCCACTGGGGACCTTGTCGGTGAGTAGTTCGTTTCACTTTGTTGAGTGTGGTGAGGGGCTACAAGTCAGCAAATTGCTTAAAAAAGACTTGATTCAGACACATTATATCAGGAGTTGAGGTACATCAAAGAAAACATTTTTGTGCTTTGATCAAACACCCCGATATTCAAGGGGGTGTTTGTCCCCTATGTGATGCACATAATATGGCAATTTGATGCATCACATAGGAAGGAGTGGATTTTGAGGGTCTATAGACTCCACTGCAGTGGAGAGCATATAAGCCCCGCCCCCTGCAGCACTCATATAAAGCCTCCTCCTGCCAGAACGGCTCATTCCCTCTCCAGCAGTCGATGAGCAAGCATCCTGCTGTGGAGAAACAGGGAAGCCGACAGCCAGGGGATTAGAAGCGCCCCACCTACTAGGGAACTAGAAGAGTCCCAGTAGGCATGGCTCAGCCAGCCTGACGAGGTCTGAAAGACCGAAACGCGCGTCGCTGGATACCAATCCAACATGTGTTTGACACCGCATTTGACGCAGACTCGGATTGCTTTCTTTCAGGGTCCTTGGAGGGTCTTGCGGTTGGTTTGGACGTTGCCTGGACAGGTTGTCCACGGACAGTGCCTTTATCCCCTTCCCCCACCCCCTACTCCTAAACCTAACCTGCCAGAGCCTGCAATCTGCTGTCGGGCGACGTCCTGCCTTCGTGAGCCCACTGGGGACCTTGTCGGTGAGTAGTTCGTTTCACTTTGTTGAGTGTGGTGAGGGGCTACAAGTCAGCAAATTGCTTAAAAAAGACTTGATTCAGACACATTATATCAGGAGTTGAGGTACATCAAAGAAAACATTTTTGTGCTTTGATCAAACACCCCGATATTCAAGGGGGTGTTTGTCCCCTATGTGATGCACATAATATGGCAATTTGATGCATCACATAGGAAGGAGTGGATTTTGAGGGTCTATAGACTCCACTGCAGTGGAGAGCATATAAGCCCCGCCCCCTGCAGCACTCATATAAAGCCTCCTCCTGCCAGAACGGCTCATTCCCTCTCCAGCAGTCGATGAGCAAGCATCCTGCTGTGGAGAAACAGGGAAGCCGACAGCCAGGGGATTAGAAGCGCCCCACCTACTAGGGAACTAGAAGAGTCCCAGTAGGCATGGCTCAGCCAGCCTGACGAGGTCTGAAAGACCGAAACGCGCGTCGCTGGATACCAATCCAACATGTGTTTGACACCGCATTTGACGCAGACTCGGATTGCTTTCTTTCAGGGTCCTTGGAGGGTCTTGCGGTTGGTTTGGACGTTGCCTGGACAGGTTGTCCACGGACAGTGCCTTTATCCCCTTCCCCCACCCCCTACTCCTAAACCTAACCTGCCAGAGCCTGCAATCTGCTGTCGGGCGACGTCCTGCCTTCGTGAGCCCACTGGGGACCTTGTCGGTGAGTAGTTCGTTTCACTTTGTTGAGTGTGGTGAGGGGCTACAAGTCAGCAAATTGCTTAAAAAAGACTTGATTCAGACACATTATATCAGGAGTTGAGGTACATCAAAGAAAACATTTTTGTGCTTTGATCAAACACCCCGATATTCAAGGGGGTGTTTGTCCCCTATGTGATGCACATAATATGGCAATTTGATGCATCACATAGGAAGGAGTGGATTTTGAGGGTCTATAGACTCCACTGCAGTGGAGAGCATATAAGCCCCGCCCCCTGCAGCACTCATATAAAGCCTCCTCCTGCCAGAACGGCTCATTCCCTCTCCAGCAGTCGATGAGCAAGCATCCTGCTGTGGAGAAACAGGGAAGCCGACAGCCAGGGGATTAGAAGCGCCCCACCTACTAGGGAACTAGAAGAGTCCCAGTAGGCATGGCTCAGCCAGCCTGACGAGGTCTGAAAGACCGAAACGCGCGTCGCTGGATACCAATCCAACATGTGTTTGACACCGCATTTGACGCAGACTCGGATTGCTTTCTTTCAGGGTCCTTGGAGGGTCTTGCGGTTGGTTTGGACGTTGCCTGGACAGGTTGTCCACGGACAGTGCCTTTATCCCCTTCCCCCACCCCCTACTCCTAAACCTAACCTGCCAGAGCCTGCAATCTGCTGTCGGGCGACGTCCTGCCTTCGTGAGCCCACTGGGGACCTTGTCGGTGAGTAGTTCGTTTCACTTTGTTGAGTGTGGTGAGGGGCTACAAGTCAGCAAATTGCTTAAAAAAGACTTGATTCAGACACATTATATCAGGAGTTGAGGTACATCAAAGAAAACATTTTTGTGCTTTGATCAAACACCCCGATATTCAAGGGGGTGTTTGTCCCCTATGTGATGCACATAATATGGCAATTTGATGCATCACATAGGAAGGAGTGGATTTTGAGGGTCTATAGACTCCACTGCAGTGGAGAGCATATAAGCCCCGCCCCCTGCAGCACTCATATAAAGCCTCCTCCTGCCAGAACGGCTCATTCCCTCTCCAGCAGTCGATGAGCAAGCATCCTGCTGTGGAGAAACAGGGAAGCCGACAGCCAGGGGATTAGAAGCGCCCCACCTACTAGGGAACTAGAAGAGTCCCAGTAGGCATGGCTCAGCCAGCCTGACGAGGTCTGAAAGACCGAAACGCGCGTCGCTGGATACCAATCCAACATGTGTTTGACACCGCATTTGACGCAGACTCGGATTGCTTTCTTTCAGGGTCCTTGGAGGGTCTTGCGGTTGGTTTGGACGTTGCCTGGACAGGTTGTCCACGGACAGTGCCTTTATCCCCTTCCCCCACCCCCTACTCCTAAACCTAACCTGCCAGAGCCTGCAATCTGCTGTCGGGCGACGTCCTGCCTTCGTGAGCCCACTGGGGACCTTGTCGGTGAGTAGTTCGTTTCACTTTGTTGAGTGTGGTGAGGGGCTACAAGTCAGCAAATTGCTTAAAAAAGACTTGATTCAGACACATTATATCAGGAGTTGAGGTACATCAAAGAAAACATTTTTGTGCTTTGATCAAACACCCCGATATTCAAGGGGGTGTTTGTCCCCTATGTGATGCACATAATATGGCAATTTGATGCATCACATAGGAAGGAGTGGATTTTGAGGGTCTATAGACTCCACTGCAGTGGAGAGCATATAAGCCCCGCCCCCTGCAGCACTCATATAAAGCCTCCTCCTGCCAGAACGGCTCATTCCCTCTCCAGCAGTCGATGAGCAAGCATCCTGCTGTGGAGAAACAGGGAAGCCGACAGCCAGGGGATTAGAAGCGCCCCACCTACTAGGGAACTAGAAGAGTCCCAGTAGGCATGGCTCAGCCAGCCTGACGAGGTCTGAAAGACCGAAACGCGCGTCGCTGGATACCAATCCAACATGTGTTTGACACCGCATTTGACGCAGACTCGGATTGCTTTCTTTCAGGGTCCTTGGAGGGTCTTGCGGTTGGTTTGGACGTTGCCTGGACAGGTTGTCCACGGACAGTGCCTTTATCCCCTTCCCCCACCCCCTACTCCTAAACCTAACCTGCCAGAGCCTGCAATCTGCTGTCGGGCGACGTCCTGCCTTCGTGAGCCCACTGGGGACCTTGTCGGTGAGTAGTTCGTTTCACTTTGTTGAGTGTGGTGAGGGGCTACAAGTCAGCAAATTGCTTAAAAAAGACTTGATTCAGACACATTATATCAGGAGTTGAGGTACATCAAAGAAAACATTTTTGTGCTTTGATCAAACACCCCGATATTCAAGGGGGTGTTTGTCCCCTATGTGATGCACATAATATGGCAATTTGATGCATCACATAGGAAGGAGTGGATTTTGAGGGTCTATAGACTCCACTGCAGTGGAGAGCATATAAGCCCCGCCCCCTGCAGCACTCATATAAAGCCTCCTCCTGCCAGAACGGCTCATTCCCTCTCCAGCAGTCGATGAGCAAGCATCCTGCTGTGGAGAAACAGGGAAGCCGACAGCCAGGGGATTAGAAGCGCCCCACCTACTAGGGAACTAGAAGAGTCCCAGTAGGCATGGCTCAGCCAGCCTGACGAGGTCTGAAAGACCGAAACGCGCGTCGCTGGATACCAATCCAACATGTGTTTGACACCGCATTTGACGCAGACTCGGATTGCTTTCTTTCAGGGTCCTTGGAGGGTCTTGCGGTTGGTTTGGACGTTGCCTGGACAGGTTGTCCACGGACAGTGCCTTTATCCCCTTCCCCCACCCCCTACTCCTAAACCTAACCTGCCAGAGCCTGCAATCTGCTGTCGGGCGACGTCCTGCCTTCGTGAGCCCACTGGGGACCTTGTCGGTGAGTAGTTCGTTTCACTTTGTTGAGTGTGGTGAGGGGCTACAAGTCAGCAAATTGCTTAAAAAAGACTTGATTCAGACACATTATATCAGGAGTTGAGGTACATCAAAGAAAACATTTTTGTGCTTTGATCAAACACCCCGATATTCAAGGGGGTGTTTGTCCCCTATGTGATGCACATAATATGGCAATTTCATGCATCACATAGGAAGGAGTGGATTTTGAGGGTCTATAGACTCCACTGCAGTGGAGAGCATATAAGCCCCGCCCCCTGCAGCACTCATATAAAGCCTCCTCCTGCCAGAACGGCTCATTCCCTCTCCAGCAGTCGATGAGCAAGCATCCTGCTGTGGAGAAACAGGGAAGCCGACAGCCAGGGGATTAGAAGCGCCCCACCTACTAGGGAACTAGAAGAGTCCCAGTAGGCATGGCTCAGCCAGCCTGACGAGGTCTGAAAGACCGAAACGCGCGTCGCTGGATACCAATCCAACATGTGTTTGACACCGCATTTGACGCAGACTCGGATTGCTTTCTTTCAGGGTCCTTGGAGGGTCTTGCGGTTGGTTTGGACGTTGCCTGGACAGGTTGTCCACGGACAGTGCCTTTATCCCCTTCCCCCACCCCCTACTCCTAAACCTAACCTGCCAGAGCCTGCAATCTGCTGTCGGGCGACGTCCTGCCTTCGTGAGCCCACTGGGGACCTTGTCGGTGAGTAGTTCGTTTCACTTTGTTGAGTGTGGTGAGGGGCTACAAGTCAGCAAATTGCTTAAAAAAGACTTGATTCAGACACATTATATCAGGAGTTGAGGTACATCAAAGAAAACATTTTTGTGCTTTGATCAAACACCCCGATATTCAAGGGGGTGTTTGTCCCCTATGTGATGCACATAATATGGCAATTTGATGCATCACATAGGAAGGAGTGGATTTTGAGGGTCTATAGACTCCACTGCAGTGGAGAGCATATAAGCCCCGCCCCCTGCAGCACTCATATAAAGCCTCCTCCTGCCAGAACGGCTCATTCCCTCTCCAGCAGTCGATGAGCAAGCATCCTGCTGTGGAGAAACAGGGAAGCCGACAGCCAGGGGATTAGAAGCGCCCCACCTACTAGGGAACTAGAAGAGTCCCAGTAGGCATGGCTCAGCCAGCCTGACGAGGTCTGAAAGACCGAAACGCGCGTCGCTGGATACCAATCCAACATGTGTTTGACACCGCATTTGACGCAGACTCGGATTGCTTTCTTTCAGGGTCCTTGGAGGGTCTTGCGGTTGGTTTGGACGTTGCCTGGACAGGTTGTCCACGGACAGTGCCTTTATCCCCTTCCCCCACCCCCTACTCCTAAACCTAACCTGCCAGAGCCTGCAATCTGCTGTCGGGCGACGTCCTGCCTTCGTGAGCCCACTGGGGACCTTGTCGGTGAGTAGTTCGTTTCACTTTGTTGAGTGTGGTGAGGGGCTACAAGTCAGCAAATTGCTTAAAAAAGACTTGATTCAGACACATTATATCAGGAGTTGAGGTACATCAAAGAAAACATTTTTGTGCTTTGATCAAACACCCCGATATTCAAGGGGGTGTTTGTCCCCTATGTGATGCACATAATATGGCAATTTGATGCATCACATAGGAAGGAGTGGATTTTGAGGGTCTATAGACTCCACTGCAGTGGAGAGCATATAAGCCCCGCCCCCTGCAGCACTCATATAAAGCCTCCTCCTGCCAGAACGGCTCATTCCCTCTCCAGCAGTCGATGAGCAAGCATCCTGCTGTGGAGAAACAGGGAAGCCGACAGCCAGGGGATTAGAAGCGCCCCACCTACTAGGGAACTAGAAGAGTCCCAGTAGGCATGGCTCAGCCAGCCTGACGAGGTCTGAAAGACCGAAACGCGCGTCGCTGGATACCAATCCAACATGTGTTTGACACCGCATTTGACGCAGACTCGGATTGCTTTCTTTCAGGGTCCTTGGAGGGTCTTGCGGTTGGTTTGGACGTTGCCTGGACAGGTTGTCCACGGACAGTGCCTTTATCCCCTTCCCCCACCCCCTACTCCTAAACCTAACCTGCCAGAGCCTGCAATCTGCTGTCGGGCGACGTCCTGCCTTCGTGAGCCCACTGGGGACCTTGTCGGTGAGTAGTTCGTTTCACTTTGTTGAGTGTGGTGAGGGGCTACAAGTCAGCAAATTGCTTAAAAAAGACTTGATTCAGACACATTATATCAGGAGTTGAGGTACATCAAAGAAAACATTTTTGTGCTTTGATCAAACACCCCGATATTCAAGGGGGTGTTTGTCCCCTATGTGATGCACATAATATGGCAATTTCATGCATCACATAGGAAGGAGTGGATTTTGAGGGTCTATAGACTCCACTGCAGTGGAGAGCATATAAGCCCCGCCCCCTGCAGCACTCATATAAAGCCTCCTCCTGCCAGAACGGCTCATTCCCTCTCCAGCAGTCGATGAGCAAGCATCCTGCTGTGGAGAAACAGGGAAGCCGACAGCCAGGGGATTAGAAGCGCCCCACCTACTAGGGAACTAGAAGAGTCCCAGTAGGCATGGCTCAGCCAGCCTGACGAGGTCTGAAAGACCGAAACGCGCGTCGCTGGATACCAATCCAACATGTGTTTGACACCGCATTTGACGCAGACTCGGATTGCTTTCTTTCAGGGTCCTTGGAGGGTCTTGCGGTTGGTTTGGACGTTGCCTGGACAGGTTGTCCACGGACAGTGCCTTTATCCCCTTCCCCCACCCCCTACTCCTAAACCTAACCTGCCAGAGCCTGCAATCTGCTGTCGGGCGACGTCCTGCCTTCGTGAGCCCACTGGGGACCTTGTCGGTGAGTAGTTCGTTTCACTTTGTTGAGTGTGGTGAGGGGCTACAAGTCAGCAAATTGCTTAAAAAAGACTTGATTCAGACACATTATATCAGGAGTTGAGGTACATCAAAGAAAACATTTTTGTGCTTTGATCAAACACCCCGATATTCAAGGGGGTGTTTGTCCCCTATGTGATGCACATAATATGGCAATTTGATGCATCACATAGGAAGGAGTGGATTTTGAGGGTCTATAGACTCCACTGCAGTGGAGAGCATATAAGCCCCGCCCCCTGCAGCACTCATATAAAGCCTCCTCCTGCCAGAACGGCTCATTCCCTCTCCAGCAGTCGATGAGCAAGCATCCTGCTGTGGAGAAACAGGGAAGCCGACAGCCAGGGGATTAGAAGCGCCCCACCTACTAGGGAACTAGAAGAGTCCCAGTAGGCATGGCTCAGCCAGCCTGACGAGGTCTGAAAGACCGAAACGCGCGTCGCTGGATACCAATCCAACATGTGTTTGACACCGCATTTGACGCAGACTCGGATTGCTTTCTTTCAGGGTCCTTGGAGGGTCTTGCGGTTGGTTTGGACGTTGCCTGGACAGGTTGTCCACGGACAGTGCCTTTATCCCCTTCCCCCACCCCCTACTCCTAAACCTAACCTGCCAGAGCCTGCAATCTGCTGTCGGGCGACGTCCTGCCTTCGTGAGCCCACTGGGGACCTTGTCGGTGAGTAGTTCGTTTCACTTTGTTGAGTGTGGTGAGGGGCTACAAGTCAGCAAATTGCTTAAAAAAGACTTGATTCAGACACATTATATCAGGAGTTGAGGTACATCAAAGAAAACATTTTTGTGCTTTGATCAAACACCCCGATATTCAAGGGGGTGTTTGTCCCCTATGTGATGCACATAATATGGCAATTTGATGCATCACATAGGAAGGAGTGGATTTTGAGGGTCTATAGACTCCACTGCAGTGGAGAGCATATAAGCCCCGCCCCCTGCAGCACTCATATAAAGCCTCCTCCTGCCAGAACGGCTCATTCCCTCTCCAGCAGTCGATGAGCAAGCATCCTGCTGTGGAGAAACAGGGAAGCCGACAGCCAGGGGATTAGAAGCGCCCCACCTACTAGGGAACTAGAAGAGTCCCAGTAGGCATGGCTCAGCCAGCCTGACGAGGTCTGAAAGACCGAAACGCGCGTCGCTGGATACCAATCCAACATGTGTTTGACACCGCATTTGACGCAGACTCGGATTGCTTTCTTTCAGGGTCCTTGGAGGGTCTTGCGGTTGGTTTGGACGTTGCCTGGACAGGTTGTCCACGGACAGTGCCTTTATCCCCTTCCCCCACCCCCTACTCCTAAACCTAACCTGCCAGAGCCTGCAATCTGCTGTCGGGCGACGTCCTGCCTTCGTGAGCCCACTGGGGACCTTGTCGGTGAGTAGTTCGTTTCACTTTGTTGAGTGTGGTGAGGGGCTACAAGTCAGCAAATTGCTT
The DNA here is from genome assembly GCF_033978685.3 of Nerophis lumbriciformis. Classification (NCBI taxonomy): domain Eukaryota; kingdom Metazoa; phylum Chordata; class Actinopteri; order Syngnathiformes; family Syngnathidae; genus Nerophis; species Nerophis lumbriciformis. The sequence goes on along the minus strand of NC_084577.2, from coordinate 32,942,770 downwards.
AAAAAAGACTTGATTCAGACACATTATATCAGGAGTTGAGGTACATCAAAGAAAACATTTTTGTGCTTTGATCAAACACCCCGATATTCAAGGGGGTGTTTGTCCCCTATGTGATGCACATAATATGGCAATTTCATGCATCACATAGGAAGGAGTGGATTTTGAGGGTCTATAGACTCCACTGCAGTGGAGAGCATATAAGCCCCGCCCCCTGCAGCACTCATATAAAGCCTCCTCCTGCCAGAACGGCTCATTCCCTCTCCAGCAGTCGATGAGCAAGCATCCTGCTGTGGAGAAACAGGGAAGCCGACAGCCAGGGGATTAGAAGCGCCCCACCTACTAGGGAACTAGAAGAGTCCCAGTAGGCATGGCTCAGCCAGCCTGACGAGGTCTGAAAGACCGAAACGCGCGTCGCTGGATACCAATCCAACATGTGTTTGACACCGCATTTGACGCAGACTCGGATTGCTTTCTTTCAGGGTCCTTGGAGGGTCTTGCGGTTGGTTTGGACGTTGCCTGGACAGGTTGTCCACGGACAGTGCCTTTATCCCCTTCCCCCACCCCCTACTCCTAAACCTAACCTGCCAGAGCCTGCAATCTGCTGTCGGGCGACGTCCTGCCTTCGTGAGCCCACTGGGGACCTTGTCGGTGAGTAGTTCGTTTCACTTTGTTGAGTGTGGTGAGGGGCTACAAGTCAGCAAATTGCTTAAAAAAGACTTGATTCAGACACATTATATCAGGAGTTGAGGTACATCAAAGAAAACATTTTTGTGCTTTGATCAAACACCCCGATATTCAAGGGGGTGTTTGTCCCCTATGTGATGCACATAATATGGCAATTTGATGCATCACATAGGAAGGAGTGGATTTTGAGGGTCTATAGACTCCACTGCAGTGGAGAGCATATAAGCCCCGCCCCCTGCAGCACTCATATAAAGCCTCCTCCTGCCAGAACGGCTCATTCCCTCTCCAGCAGTCGATGAGCAAGCATCCTGCTGTGGAGAAACAGGGAAGCCGACAGCCAGGGGATTAGAAGCGCCCCACCTACTAGGGAACTAGAAGAGTCCCAGTAGGCATGGCTCAGCCAGCCTGACGAGGTCTGAAAGACCGAAACGCGCGTCGCTGGATACCAATCCAACATGTGTTTGACACCGCATTTGACGCAGACTCGGATTGCTTTCTTTCAGGGTCCTTGGAGGGTCTTGCGGTTGGTTTGGACGTTGCCTGGACAGGTTGTCCACGGACAGTGCCTTTATCCCCTTCCCCCACCCCCTACTCCTAAACCTAACCTGCCAGAGCCTGCAATCTGCTGTCGGGCGACGTCCTGCCTTCGTGAGCCCACTGGGGACCTTGTCGGTGAGTAGTTCGTTTCACTTTGTTGAGTGTGGTGAGGGGCTACAAGTCAGCAAATTGCTTAAAAAAGACTTGATTCAGACACATTATATCAGGAGTTGAGGTACATCAAAGAAAACATTTTTGTGCTTTGATCAAACACCCCGATATTCAAGGGGGTGTTTGTCCCCTATGTGATGCACATAATATGGCAATTTGATGCATCACATAGGAAGGAGTGGATTTTGAGGGTCTATAGACTCCACTGCAGTGGAGAGCATATAAGCCCCGCCCCCTGCAGCACTCATATAAAGCCTCCTCCTGCCAGAACGGCTCATTCCCTCTCCAGCAGTCGATGAGCAAGCATCCTGCTGTGGAGAAACAGGGAAGCCGACAGCCAGGGGATTAGAAGCGCCCCACCTACTAGGGAACTAGAAGAGTCCCAGTAGGCATGGCTCAGCCAGCCTGACGAGGTCTGAAAGACCGAAACGCGCGTCGCTGGATACCAATCCAACATGTGTTTGACACCGCATTTGACGCAGACTCGGATTGCTTTCTTTCAGGGTCCTTGGAGGGTCTTGCGGTTGGTTTGGACGTTGCCTGGACAGGTTGTCCACGGACAGTGCCTTTATCCCCTTCCCCCACCCCCTACTCCTAAACCTAACCTGCCAGAGCCTGCAATCTGCTGTCGGGCGACGTCCTGCCTTCGTGAGCCCACTGGGGACCTTGTCGGTGAGTAGTTCGTTTCACTTTGTTGAGTGTGGTGAGGGGCTACAAGTCAGCAAATTGCTTAAAAAAGACTTGATTCAGACACATTATATCAGGAGTTGAGGTACATCAAAGAAAACATTTTTGTGCTTTGATCAAACACCCCGATATTCAAGGGGGTGTTTGTCCCCTATGTGATGCACATAATATGGCAATTTCATGCATCACATAGGAAGGAGTGGATTTTGAGGGTCTATAGACTCCACTGCAGTGGAGAGCATATAAGCCCCGCCCCCTGCAGCACTCATATAAAGCCTCCTCCTGCCAGAACGGCTCATTCCCTCTCCAGCAGTCGATGAGCAAGCATCCTGCTGTGGAGAAACAGGGAAGCCGACAGCCAGGGGATTAGAAGCGCCCCACCTACTAGGGAACTAGAAGAGTCCCAGTAGGCATGGCTCAGCCAGCCTGACGAGGTCTGAAAGACCGAAACGCGCGTCGCTGGATACCAATCCAACATGTGTTTGACACCGCATTTGACGCAGACTCGGATTGCTTTCTTTCAGGGTCCTTGGAGGGTCTTGCGGTTGGTTTGGACGTTGCCTGGACAGGTTGTCCACGGACAGTGCCTTTATCCCCTTCCCCCACCCCCTACTCCTAAACCTAACCTGCCAGAGCCTGCAATCTGCTGTCGGGCGACGTCCTGCCTTCGTGAGCCCACTGGGGACCTTGTCGGTGAGTAGTTCGTTTCACTTTGTTGAGTGTGGTGAGGGGCTACAAGTCAGCAAATTGCTTAAAAAAGACTTGATTCAGACACATTATATCAGGAGTTGAGGTACATCAAAGAAAACATTTTTGTGCTTTGATCAAACACCCCGATATTCAAGGGGGTGTTTGTCCCCTATGTGATGCACATAATATGGCAATTTCATGCATCACATAGGAAGGAGTGGATTTTGAGGGTCTATAGACTCCACTGCAGTGGAGAGCATATAAGCCCCGCCCCCTGCAGCACTCATATAAAGCCTCCTCCTGCCAGAACGGCTCATTCCCTCTCCAGCAGTCGATGAGCAAGCATCCTGCTGTGGAGAAACAGGGAAGCCGACAGCCAGGGGATTAGAAGCGCCCCACCTACTAGGGAACTAGAAGAGTCCCAGTAGGCATGGCTCAGCCAGCCTGACGAGGTCTGAAAGACCGAAACGCGCGTCGCTGGATACCAATCCAACATGTGTTTGACACCGCATTTGACGCAGACTCGGATTGCTTTCTTTCAGGGTCCTTGGAGGGTCTTGCGGTTGGTTTGGACGTTGCCTGGACAGGTTGTCCACGGACAGTGCCTTTATCCCCTTCCCCCACCCCCTACTCCTAAACCTAACCTGCCAGAGCCTGCAATCTGCTGTCGGGCGACGTCCTGCCTTCGTGAGCCCACTGGGGACCTTGTCGGTGAGTAGTTCGTTTCACTTTGTTGAGTGTGGTGAGGGGCTACAAGTCAGCAAATTGCTTAAAAAAGACTTGATTCAGACACATTATATCAGGAGTTGAGGTACATCAAAGAAAACATTTTTGTGCTTTGATCAAACACCCCGATATTCAAGGGGGTGTTTGTCCCCTATGTGATGCACATAATATGGCAATTTGATGCATCACATAGGAAGGAGTGGATTTTGAGGGTCTATAGACTCCACTGCAGTGGAGAGCATATAAGCCCCGCCCCCTGCAGCACTCATATAAAGCCTCCTCCTGCCAGAACGGCTCATTCCCTCTCCAGCAGTCGATGAGCAAGCATCCTGCTGTGGAGAAACAGGGAAGCCGACAGCCAGGGGATTAGAAGCGCCCCACCTACTAGGGAACTAGAAGAGTCCCAGTAGGCATGGCTCAGCCAGCCTGACGAGGTCTGAAAGACCGAAACGCGCGTCGCTGGATACCAATCCAACATGTGTTTGACACCGCATTTGACGCAGACTCGGATTGCTTTCTTTCAGGGTCCTTGGAGGGTCTTGCGGTTGGTTTGGACGTTGCCTGGACAGGTTGTCCACGGACAGTGCCTTTATCCCCTTCCCCCACCCCCTACTCCTAAACCTAACCTGCCAGAGCCTGCAATCTGCTGTCGGGCGACGTCCTGCCTTCGTGAGCCCACTGGGGACCTTGTCGGTGAGTAGTTCGTTTCACTTTGTTGAGTGTGGTGAGGGGCTACAAGTCAGCAAATTGCTTAAAAAAGACTTGATTCAGACACATTATATCAGGAGTTGAGGTACATCAAAGAAAACATTTTTGTGCTTTGATCAAACACCCCGATATTCAAGGGGGTGTTTGTCCCCTATGTGATGCACATAATATGGCAATTTCATGCATCACATAGGAAGGAGTGGATTTTGAGGGTCTATAGACTCCACTGCAGTGGAGAGCATATAAGCCCCGCCCCCTGCAGCACTCATATAAAGCCTCCTCCTGCCAGAACGGCTCATTCCCTCTCCAGCAGTCGATGAGCAAGCATCCTGCTGTGGAGAAACAGGGAAGCCGACAGCCAGGGGATTAGAAGCGCCCCACCTACTAGGGAACTAGAAGAGTCCCAGTAGGCATGGCTCAGCCAGCCTGACGAGGTCTGAAAGACCGAAACGCGCGTCGCTGGATACCAATCCAACATGTGTTTGACACCGCATTTGACGCAGACTCGGATTGCTTTCTTTCAGGGTCCTTGGAGGGTCTTGCGGTTGGTTTGGACGTTGCCTGGACAGGTTGTCCACGGACAGTGCCTTTATCCCCTTCCCCCACCCCCTACTCCTAAACCTAACCTGCCAGAGCCTGCAATCTGCTGTCGGGCGACGTCCTGCCTTCGTGAGCCCACTGGGGACCTTGTCGGTGAGTAGTTCGTTTCACTTTGTTGAGTGTGGTGAGGGGCTACAAGTCAGCAAATTGCTTAAAAAAGACTTGATTCAGACACATTATATCAGGAGTTGAGGTACATCAAAGAAAACATTTTTGTGCTTTGATCAAACACCCCGATATTCAAGGGGGTGTTTGTCCCCTATGTGATGCACATAATATGGCAATTTCATGCATCACATAGGAAGGAGTGGATTTTGAGGGTCTATAGACTCCACTGCAGTGGAGAGCATATAAGCCCCGCCCCCTGCAGCACTCATATAAAGCCTCCTCCTGCCAGAACGGCTCATTCCCTCTCCAGCAGTCGATGAGCAAGCATCCTGCTGTGGAGAAACAGGGAAGCCGACAGCCAGGGGATTAGAAGCGCCCCACCTACTAGGGAACTAGAAGAGTCCCAGTAGGCATGGCTCAGCCAGCCTGACGAGGTCTGAAAGACCGAAACGCGCGTCGCTGGATACCAATCCAACATGTGTTTGACACCGCATTTGACGCAGACTCGGATTGCTTTCTTTCAGGGTCCTTGGAGGGTCTTGCGGTTGGTTTGGACGTTGCCTGGACAGGTTGTCCACGGACAGTGCCTTTATCCCCTTCCCCCACCCCCTACTCCTAAACCTAACCTGCCAGAGCCTGCAATCTGCTGTCGGGCGACGTCCTGCCTTCGTGAGCCCACTGGGGACCTTGTCGGTGAGTAGTTCGTTTCACTTTGTTGAGTGTGGTGAGGGGCTACAAGTCAGCAAATTGCTTAAAAAAGACTTGATTCAGACACATTATATCAGGAGTTGAGGTACATCAAAGAAAACATTTTTGTGCTTTGATCAAACACCCCGATATTCAAGGGGGTGTTTGTCCCCTATGTGATGCACATAATATGGCAATTTCATGCATCACATAGGAAGGAGTGGATTTTGAGGGTCTATAGACTCCACTGCAGTGGAGAGCATATAAGCCCCGCCCCCTGCAGCACTCATATAAAGCCTCCTCCTGCCAGAACGGCTCATTCCCTCTCCAGCAGTCGATGAGCAAGCATCCTGCTGTGGAGAAACAGGGAAGCCGACAGCCAGGGGATTAGAAGCGCCCCACCTACTAGGGAACTAGAAGAGTCCCAGTAGGCATGGCTCAGCCAGCCTGACGAGGTCTGAAAGACCGAAACGCGCGTCGCTGGATACCAATCCAACATGTGTTTGACACCGCATTTGACGCAGACTCGGATTGCTTTCTTTCAGGGTCCTTGGAGGGTCTTGCGGTTGGTTTGGACGTTGCCTGGACAGGTTGTCCACGGACAGTGCCTTTATCCCCTTCCCCCACCCCCTACTCCTAAACCTAACCTGCCAGAGCCTGCAATCTGCTGTCGGGCGACGTCCTGCCTTCGTGAGCCCACTGGGGACCTTGTCGGTGAGTAGTTCGTTTCACTTTGTTGAGTGTGGTGAGGGGCTACAAGTCAGCAAATTGCTTAAAAAAGACTTGATTCAGACACATTATATCAGGAGTTGAGGTACATCAAAGAAAACATTTTTGTGCTTTGATCAAACACCCCGATATTCAAGGGGGTGTTTGTCCCCTATGTGATGCACATAATATGGCAATTTCATGCATCACATAGGAAGGAGTGGATTTTGAGGGTCTATAGACTCCACTGCAGTGGAGAGCATATAAGCCCCGCCCCCTGCAGCACTCATATAAAGCCTCCTCCTGCCAGAACGGCTCATTCCCTCTCCAGCAGTCGATGAGCAAGCATCCTGCTGTGGAGAAACAGGGAAGCCGACAGCCAGGGGATTAGAAGCGCCCCACCTACTAGGGAACTAGAAGAGTCCCAGTAGGCATGGCTCAGCCAGCCTGACGAGGTCTGAAAGACCGAAACGCGCGTCGCTGGATACCAATCCAACATGTGTTTGACACCGCATTTGACGCAGACTCGGATTGCTTTCTTTCAGGGTCCTTGGAGGGTCTTGCGGTTGGTTTGGACGTTGCCTGGACAGGTTGTCCACGGACAGTGCCTTTATCCCCTTCCCCCACCCCCTACTCCTAAACCTAACCTGCCAGAGCCTGCAATCTGCTGTCGGGCGACGTCCTGCCTTCGTGAGCCCACTGGGGACCTTGTCGGTGAGTAGTTCGTTTCACTTTGTTGAGTGTGGTGAGGGGCTACAAGTCAGCAAATTGCTTAAAAAAGACTTGATTCAGACACATTATATCAGGAGTTGAGGTACATCAAAGAAAACATTTTTGTGCTTTGATCAAACACCCCGATATTCAAGGGGGTGTTTGTCCCCTATGTGATGCACATAATATGGCAATTTCATGCATCACATAGGAAGGAGTGGATTTTGAGGGTCTATAGACTCCACTGCAGTGGAGAGCATATAAGCCCCGCCCCCTGCAGCACTCATATAAAGCCTCCTCCTGCCAGAACGGCTCATTCCCTCTCCAGCAGTCGATGAGCAAGCATCCTGCTGTGGAGAAACAGGGAAGCCGACAGCCAGGGGATTAGAAGCGCCCCACCTACTAGGGAACTAGAAGAGTCCCAGTAGGCATGGCTCAGCCAGCCTGACGAGGTCTGAAAGACCGAAACGCGCGTCGCTGGATACCAATCCAACATGTGTTTGACACCGCATTTGACGCAGACTCGGATTGCTTTCTTTCAGGGTCCTTGGAGGGTCTTGCGGTTGGTTTGGACGTTGCCTGGACAGGTTGTCCACGGACAGTGCCTTTATCCCCTTCCCCCACCCCCTACTCCTAAACCTAACCTGCCAGAGCCTGCAATCTGCTGTCGGGCGACGTCCTGCCTTCGTGAGCCCACTGGGGACCTTGTCGGTGAGTAGTTCGTTTCACTTTGTTGAGTGTGGTGAGGGGCTACAAGTCAGCAAATTGCTTAAAAAAGACTTGATTCAGACACATTATATCAGGAGTTGAGGTACATCAAAGAAAACATTTTTGTGCTTTGATCAAACACCCCGATATTCAAGGGGGTGTTTGTCCCCTATGTGATGCACATAATATGGCAATTTCATGCATCACATAGGAAGGAGTGGATTTTGAGGGTCTATAGACTCCACTGCAGTGGAGAGCATATAAGCCCCGCCCCCTGCAGCACTCATATAAAGCCTCCTCCTGCCAGAACGGCTCATTCCCTCTCCAGCAGTCGATGAGCAAGCATCCTGCTGTGGAGAAACAGGGAAGCCGACAGCCAGGGGATTAGAAGCGCCCCACCTACTAGGGAACTAGAAGAGTCCCAGTAGGCATGGCTCAGCCAGCCTGACGAGGTCTGAAAGACCGAAACGCGCGTCGCTGGATACCAATCCAACATGTGTTTGACACCGCATTTGACGCAGACTCGGATTGCTTTCTTTCAGGGTCCTTGGAGGGTCTTGCGGTTGGTTTGGACGTTGCCTGGACAGGTTGTCCACGGACAGTGCCTTTATCCCCTTCCCCCACCCCCTACTCCTAAACCTAACCTGCCAGAGCCTGCAATCTGCTGTCGGGCGACGTCCTGCCTTCGTGAGCCCACTGGGGACCTTGTCGGTGAGTAGTTCGTTTCACTTTGTTGAGTGTGGTGAGGGGCTACAAGTCAGCAAATTGCTTAAAAAAGACTTGATTCAGACACATTATATCAGGAGTTGAGGTACATCAAAGAAAACATTTTTGTGCTTTGATCAAACACCCCGATATTCAAGGGGGTGTTTGTCCCCTATGTGATGCACATAATATGGCAATTTCATGCATCACATAGGAAGGAGTGGATTTTGAGGGTCTATAGACTCCACTGCAGTGGAGAGCATATAAGCCCCGCCCCCTGCAGCACTCATATAAAGCCTCCTCCTGCCAGAACGGCTCATTCCCTCTCCAGCAGTCGATGAGCAAGCATCCTGCTGTGGAGAAACAGGGAAGCCGACAGCCAGGGGATTAGAAGCGCCCCACCTACTAGGGAACTAGAAGAGTCCCAGTAGGCATGGCTCAGCCAGCCTGACGAGGTCTGAAAGACCGAAACGCGCGTCGCTGGATACCAATCCAACATGTGTTTGACACCGCATTTGACGCAGACTCGGATTGCTTTCTTTCAGGGTCCTTGGAGGGTCTTGCGGTTGGTTTGGACGTTGCCTGGACAGGTTGTCCACGGACAGTGCCTTTATCCCCTTCCCCCACCCCCTACTCCTAAACCTAACCCTAACCCTAACCCTAACCCTAACCCTAACCCTAACCCTAACCCTAACCCTAACCCTAACCCCTAACCCTAACCCTAACCCTAACCCTAACCCTAACCCTAACCCTAACCCTAACCCTAACCCTAACCCTAACCCTAACCATTAGGGTAACCCTAACCCTAACCCTAACCCTAACCCTAACCCTAACCCTAACCCTAACCCTAACCCTAACCCTAACCCTAACCCCTAACCCTAACCCTCCACTAGGAGGGACACCCTTGTCCGCCACTCACCATGGTTGGTGAACCCCCACAACCGCAAGGTTTTCCAGCCGTTGTGCCGTGGCGGCCGACACACCCGGAACTGTGTGTACGTGATTCGGTGCCAACGATGTGGCGATATGTACGTGGGCGAGACGGGCAATACCTTAGCTAGGAGATTCGCCCAACACAAGTACAACATCGTTAGGCATAAAAATACCAACACTCACCTGGTGCAGCATTTTCTCCGACACGGGTGGTCTTCCGTCCGGGCGACTGTCGTAGAGACGGATCCCAAATGGAGCCTCGCCCAACGCCACCGGGCGGAGCTCCTTTGGATCTCCAAATTGGGCACCAGACATCCAGGGGGCCTAAATGAGATATGAGTGTGAGCCCGTTGGATTGTGACGGACAGTGCACATTCCCGTTTTTTCCCTTCTTTATTTTTCCCATATCCCCCACCCCCCCCTCTTCCCTAACCCTAACCATTCCCTTCTCCTTACCTAAAACCTACCCCCAAACCTAACCAGCCAGTGCCTCCAATCCTCTTACGGCTCTCACTCTCCCTCGCTCGCCCTCCTGGACCTGCAAAAAATCACAATTAGGGGAGGTAACAGGGAATATATGCCTAACACCTAACCATAACCCTAATCCTAAAACCTAACCCTAACCCTAACCCTAACCCTAACCCTAACCTCGGGTACGGTACATATACGTACATTCAGAACATACACTAAGGGGAGGTGACTGGGAATATCCTCTCCCAACTCTCTGTTTAATACTGAAGCCCTAGGTCACACATACAGGGTACTTTCTGTATTATTTCCATTGAATGTACTAGTGTTTGTCAATTATTATATATATATATATTTATTATAATATATTATATAATTCATATCATATTACAGATTATTATATTATATATCATATACCAATAACAATGTTTACCATTTCATGTTATTGTTTTAGCAGACAGGATTTTGCAGTAGCATCCTGGGGCTTCAGAGGGTCACTGTTGTCTTCTTTTTACACTTGTGTTGGGGTCAAGACTTCTATTTTGAAGGCCAACTTGTGTTTCACGTGGACCCCACCCCTTCATTTAAATGTTTTATTGCTATTAACACCTTTCTCCTGCAATACCTGTTTTCACTGCAAGGATAAAAGGTTGATTTTAGCCTACCTGCCGTGCTAACCTGCTAACTCTCTACAAACGAGTCAGGCCTGATGAAGGTATCTTACCGAAACGTTGCCATCTTACTCGTTTCATGTAAATATACATTTTCTACTTTTTTCATATTTTTCTGACACATTGTAGTATTTTTCTTGTATTTGTTTACTTGCCGTGTCCAGTTGAAGGCCTGGTCGCGGCGCGACGCTTTCGTTCCACTAGTCGCTATTTTCTGTAAATAAACAGCCTATTTTTGATACTACATGTGCTATTTTTACTCACGAGATATTCCGGTGGCTCATTAGCGCGAGATACAGCATATTTTTGAACAAAAAAGCGTATCTCACCGTTTATGCAGCCAGCCATCAACCGGAAGTGATTATCTTGACCTCGGCGGAAGTCCCGCCTCCGAGCATTCCGTTCTCTCTTTTTCACAAAGGAAACGGATAAAGACAATTTATTTTTATAAAGCGAACAAACCTTTTTTCGCCAACCAGTTTTTCACATCATCCACACCAGCGACATATTAAAATAATTTTCCAATATGTCGGATGGGTTCGAATACGACTGGCTTCCGGTCAGGTCGGGGCGAAGACGCGCACGGCGACGTCAGGCTGCGCCTTCAGAGTGGCTCGCCCAGGATGATGAACGTTGTCATTATGACCAGGAGGAATATTTTTCTCAGTGGGATGAGCAGCGGCCCCAGAGGTCTTATGCGGATGTAGCACGGGGACGGCAGGATTCCTATCCGCGTCGCCCCTACCCGCAGACACGCCGCCATTTTGATGACCTACATCAAGAGCGCCGCAGCGCCCCTCAGTGGAATTATAGGAGAAACACACGCCAAAATAGGAATTTTGTGCCTTCAAGACAGCACTCTCAGGAGTACTTTAGGCCACAATATTCACCTCAAAGACGTCCCCGCTATCCTCCTCCCCCCAGGGGGACACGGAGGAAACGCCGGGATGCTTCCAGGAGGAATGGGCGCTCCCGTAATACCAGTAGAGACATGGACTCTAGGCCTCCCAGACATTATTCTCAGGACTATTTTTTACCTGAACATTGGCCTCAAAGACGTCCCCGCAATCCTCCCCGTCCCAAGAAGACACGCAAGAAGCGTCAGGACGCTTCTCGGAGGACTGCACCCCCTGACAACTCCACAACGTCCATGGAGGGGAATTTAAAAGCACAGTGTTTTTATAATATTATCAAAATAACACATCATTTGAATAATGTTACAAAAGACACTCACCCCCAGTCCATAATAAAAATGGAAGAGACGCTTGCCACCATGATCAAACCAGCGGTCTCCAACCCTGACGTTGAGACGCTTATCAGGTGCAATGCCAGGACTTGGGCATTAACGACGGTTGAGGTTTTAAGAGACCATTATAAAAACACTCTACAAGTGGAATTGGACAAGATAACCAGTTTTATTGACGAGGTTTGGAGACCCGCTTTTCAGCTGGCCTCTACATGGGCCAAGAAACATCTGGGACGCAGACTGATGGGGGACACCCTCGGGAAGGCCGAGGCTCTGATCGTCGCGGCCTTCGCCGACCCCCCTGTCAACGCGGAGGTGGTACGCCCGGCCCAGTCCTTGCCGGTCCAGACCGCCACCCGGGTATCGGTGGGCACCCATACTGACCCTACGGGCCCTGACGGGGCTCCTGGGGTGGTACGGGCTAGCAGCCCTCCGGCTCGGGTCGTCGCCCGGGTCTCGGTGGCTACCAGCACCGACGCCGTGGCTCCAGATTGGTCTCCTGAGGTGGATCGGGATGCAATCCCTCCAGCACGGGTTGCCCCGATCTTCCTTCCTCGTCGACCGGAACCACCCAAGGAGCAGAGGGTGACACAGCCCCGGGCCACGGACAGCGGGCCTGCCCAGGACACCCTCGGCGAGGCTCCGCCCACCCAGCTTATTCCTGCATCTCGCAGGAGGCTTCCTCTGGGATCACCTGCAAGACAAGACACACAGGAGACCCCCACTCAGACCGAGGACGACGATGACTCACCACGTGGGTCCACAAGCTCCGGGGCGGATCAAACCCAGGACACCCCCACCCATACAGAGGACGACGATGACTCACCAGGGGGACCCACGGCCTCCTCGCCTCTCCTGATCGACTTTCGGGATGAAGAACAGGAGCGGGGGCTTTCTTCGGTGATGTCCCCTCGTTACTCTTCCGCGACCCCCGACTGGTCCCCTCTCCAGCCTGAGACGGCAGATGAGACGGCACCACAGGGTGAATTTTCACCACGGGGGCCCACACTTTCCGGGGCTCCTATGGTGGACTATGAGGACTCACCCTTGCAGCGGACGCCTCCTCAGGAGACGCCCCCTCAGGAGATGCTTCCTCAGGAGTCCCCCGATTGGGCACATTTGTTCCCTGGGGCACTAAAAAGGAAGCCACACAAGAGGCCTTCCGTCCCAGATACTCCACAACACCTGTCTATTCCAGAATGTGTCGAGTTGGTAGAGGATACGGCTAGTGCCTCCCCCCGTAGACCCACTAGACACATGGTCTCGAGTAGGAGGATGATGGATTGGAAGTTGTCGGCCAACAAGAAATTCTTGGTGATCGGCGACTCCAATCTGTCCCACCTACCACCTTTTTACGTCGACGACCTTCAGATCGACAGTTACCCGGGCGCCAGTTTTAGACACGCGGAGGCCATCCTACGCAAGACCGTAATTGCTGCACCGGTTGAAGTGTTGGTTCTAGCCTTTGGGATCAACCATCGTGAGCAGAAAGTTAAGGAGACCGCTATTAAGCAGCTCCAAGGGGCACTCAGGATGGCCGTGGCTACCTTCCCACGGGCCCGAGTGCTAATCCCCCTGATTAACTATTCGGCCGCTTTGCCCGTTGAGCAGAAAAACAACCTCGGGCGGCTGAATAGTTTAATCAGCAACAATTATGCTCACATCCCGGCTCTCGACAGCCGGGACTTTGAGACCCAACCCGACCTGGTCCACTGGACTCGGGACACGGCCAAGTTGATGCTCAAGCACTGGCTTGACTTTTTAAACTTGGCATCCCCATAATCCCGATCGCTCGGGGGGGTAATAAGAACGTGATTAATTTGGCCCATAATTTCACGCCAACCCCCTTACAAATCTCCCTCCTCAATAAGGGCCTCAACTTCATTCCTTCCACTAATCTCAGTAGCGACTGGCATCATCAACTTCAATTTGACCTCCAGCGCTACCACAGACGTGTCAAACTTGAGGTATACTATGAGAAACAAGATTCTCTCGGACCTACACCGTTCACAGCCCGTTCCGGCTGGGAGCCCTCACCTGGACTTATGCCTCCGGAATTCCAGGCTATGGTCCGGTCCGACGGGCTCTCCATGTCCGGTTCGGGTTGCGCACCTGCGGTCGCTCCCAATTTGACACGCGGAGAAGTCGAGGCCCTTCATAGTCTAAAAACAAACAAACATATTGTGATCAAACCAGCCGACAAGGGGAGTGCTGTTGTCATTTTTGACAGATCGCAATACATATGGGAGGGTTCTCGGCAGTTGAGTGACATGACGTATTATAAACCACTGCCGGAACCTATTTATCCGCAAACTATTCCCATGGTAGAAAAGATTCTGGATAATCTTCTACTTAAAAAATTTATCAATTTTAAACAACATAGGTATCTCATGGGGGAGCCGGATCCTCGCCCCCGCAGGTTCTACATGCTCCCTAAAATTCACAAGGAGCCAGACAAGTGGAGCAAGCCCCACGAGATCCCTCCGGGGCGACCCATTGTGTCTGACTGCGGCAGCGAGACGTACAGAACGGCGGCGTTCATCGATCATTATCTGACGCCGCTGTCCGTTCTGCACGACAGCTACCTCAGGGATACCTATGATTTTATTGATAAAATCAAGAAGGTCTGCATTCCCCCAGATGCCATTTTGTTTACCATCGACATTGACAGCCTGTATACAAACATTGATATAAATGAGGGGATACAGGCTGTCAAAAATGTCTTCTACAGGTACCGCGACGTTAGCAGGCCCGAAAAGGAGCTCCTGCAGCTCCTCGACATTAATTTGAGGAGAAACGACTTTGAGTTTGACGGTCGTTTCTACCTCCAAATTAAGGGCACTGCTATGGGCAAGAAATTTGCACCGGCGTATGCCAACATTTTTATGGCAGAGTGGGAGACCTCTGCCTTGGCCGCCTGCCCAAAACGTCCTCTCCACTACTTCCGGTACCTGGATGACATCTGGGGTGTCTGGACCCATTCCAGTGAGGAGTTCAGCGTGTTCTTAAACACGCTGAACACTCACAATAAAAATATCACCATCAAGTCGACCACGAGCAACACATCGGTCGACTTTTTGGACACCACGACATTCAAGGGTCCCGACTTTGCCGACACGCAACACTTGGACATCAGGGTGTTCTTCAAGGAGACCGACACCCACGCGCTCCTCTTCAAAAGCAGCTTCCACCCCAAGCATACCTTCGCGGGGTTGGTGAAATCCCAATTGTTGAGGTTCCATCGTGTCTGCACCAGAAGGGAGGACTTCCTGACGGCCTCGAGGACCCTCTTTTCTGCCCTGAGGGGGAGGGGCTATTCCAGGTCCTTCCTCAGACGGCAGTTGAGGGTCTTCTTGGACCCGAAGGGGCCTCCCCCTGGGACCGACATGATCCCTCTCATCACCACCTACTCTCCCTCGGCCGTGCGGGTCGCCAAGAAGGTCAAAGACCACTTCCGGACCTTTGCGGAGAGTAGCGGGAGGCTGCCGGGGCGCTACGTGGTGCCGGCCTACCGTAAGAACCCCAACTTGAATGATCTGTTGGTCAGGGCCAGGGTCAGCTCACTGAGAGACCCGCCCTCCACTAGGAGGGACACCCTTGTCCGCCACTCACAATGGTTGGTGAACCCCCACAACCGCAAGGTTTTCCAGCCGTTGTGCCGTGGCGGCCGACACACCCGGAACTGTGTGTACGTGATTCGGTGCCAACGATGTGGCGATATGTACGTGGGCGAGACGGGCAATACCTTAGCTAGGAGATTCGCCCAACACAAGTACAACATCGTTAGGCATAAAAATACCAACACTCACCTGGTTCAGCATTTTCTCCGACACGGGTGGTCTTCCGTCCGGGCGACTGTCGTAGAGACGGATCCCAAATGGAGCCTCGCCCAACGCCACCGGGCGGAGCTCCTTTGGATCTCCAAATTGGGCACCAGACATCCAGGGGGCCTAAATGAGGTGTGAGTGTGAGCCCGTTGGATTGTGACGGACAGTGCACATTCCCGTTTTTCCCTTCTTTATTTTTCCCATACCCCCCACCCCCCCTCTTCCCTAACCCTAACCATTCCCTTCTCCTTACCTAAAACCTACCCCCAAACCTAACCCTAACCCTAACCCTAACCCTAACCCTAACCCTAACCCTAACCCTAACCCTAACCCTAACCCTCTAACCCTAACCCTAACCCTAACCCTAACCCTAACCCTAACCCTAACCCTAACCCTAACCCTAACCCTAACCCCCAACACCTAACCCTAACCCTAACCCTAACCCCCCCTAACCCTAACCCTAACCCTAACCCTAACCCTAACCCGAAGGGGCCTCCCCCTGGGACCGACATGATCCCCCTCATCACCACCTACTCTCCCTCGGCCGTGCGGGTCGCCAGGAAGGTCAAAGACCACTTCCGGACCTTTGTGGAGAGTAGCGGGAGGCTGCCGGGGCGCTACGTGGTGCCGGCCTACCGCAAGAACCCCAACTTGAATGATCTGTTGGTCAGGGCCAGGGTCAGCTCATTGAGAGACCCGCCCTCCACTAGGAGGGACACCCTTGTCCGCCACTCACCATGGTTGGTGAACCCCCACAACCGCAAGGTTTTCCAGCCGTTGTGCCGTGGCGGCCGACACACCCGAAACTGTGTGTACGTGATTCGGTGCCAACGATGTGGCGATATGTACGTGGGCGAGACGGGCAATACCTTAGCTAGGAGATTCGCCCAACACAAGTACAACATCGTTAGGCATAAAAATACCAACACTCACCTGGTGCAGCATTTTCTCCGACACGGGTGGTCTTCCGTCCGGGCGACTGTCGTAGAGACGGATCCCAAATGGAGCCTCGCCCAACGCCACCGGGCGGAGCTCCTTTGGATCTCCAAATTGGGCACCAGACATCCAGGGGGCCTAAATGAGGTATGAGTGTGAGCCCGTTGGATTGTGACGGACAGTGCACATTCCCGTTTTTTCCCTTCTTTATTTTTCCCATATCCCCCAACCCCCCCCTCTTCCCTAACCCTAACCATTCCCTTCTCCTTACCTAAAACCTACCCCCAAACCTAACCCTAACCCTAACCCTTACCCTAACCCTAACCCTAACCCTAACCCTAACCCCTAACCCTAACCCCTAACCCTAACCCTAACCCTAACCCCTAACCCTAACCCTAACCCTAACCCTAACCCTACTCCTAACCCTAACCCTAACCCTAACCCTAACCCACTTTGTTGAGTGTGGTGAGGGGCTACAAGTCAGCAAATTGCTTAAAAAAGACTTGATTCAGACACATTATATCAGGAGTTGAGGTACATCAAAGAAAACATTTTTGTGCTTTGATCAAACACCCCGATATTCAAGGGGGTGTTTGTCCCCTATGTGATGCACATAATATGGCAATTTGATGCATCACATAGGAAGGAGTGGATTTTGAGGGTCTATAGACTCCACTGCAGTGGAGAGCATATAAGCCCCGCCCCCTGCAGCACTCATATAAAGCCTCCTCCTGCCAGAACGGCTCATTCCCTCTCCAGCAGTCGATGAGCAAGCATCCTGCTGTGGAGAAACGGGGAAGCCGATAGCCAAGGGGATTAGAAGCGCCCCACCTACTAGGGAACTAGAAGAGTCCCAGTAGGCATGGCTCAGCCAGCCTGACGAGGTCTGAAAGACCGAAACGCGCGTCGCTGGATACCAATCCAACATGTGTTTGACACCGCATTTGACGCAGACTCGGATTGCTTTCTTTCAGGGTCCTTGGAGGGTCTTGCGGTTGGTTTGGACGTTGCCTGGACAGGTTGTCTACGGACAGTGCCTTTATCCCCTTCCCCCACCCCCTACTCCTAAACCTAACCTGCCAGAGCCTGCAATCTGCTGTCGGGCGACGTCCTGCCTTCGTGAGCCCACTGGGGACCTTGTCGGTGAGTAGTTCGTTTCACTTTGTTGAGTGTGGTGAGGGGCTACAAGTCAGCAAATTGCTTAAAAAAGACTTGATTCAGACACATTATATCAGGAGTTGAGGTACATCAAAGAAAACATTTTTGTGCTTTGATCAAACACCCCGATATTCAAGGGGGTGTTTGTCCCCTATGTGATGCACATAATATGTTAATTTGATGCATCACATAGGAAGGAGTGTATTTTGAGGGTCTATAGACTCCACTGCAGTGGAGAGCATATAAGCCCCGCCCCCTGCAGCACTCATATAAAGCCTCCTCCTGCCAGAACGGCTCATTCCCTCTCCAGCAGTCGATGAGCAAGCATCCTGCTGTGGAGAAACGGGGAAGCCGATAGCCTAACCCTAACCCTAACCCTAACCCTAACCCTAACCCATGAGTGTGAGCCCGTTGGATTGTGACGGACAGTGCACATTCCCGTTTTTCCCTTCTTTATTTTTCCCATATCCCCCACCCCCCCTCTTCCCTAACCCTAACCATTCCCTTCTCCTTACCTAAAACCTACCCCCAAACCTAACCCTAACCCTAACCCTAACCCTAACCCTCTAACCCTAACCCTCTATCCCTAACCCTAATCCTAATCCTAACCCTAACCCTAATCCTAATCCTAACCAACTCTTTTTCTTTATGCCTAACCCTAACCCTAATCCTAACCCCAACCCCAACCCTAACCCTCTAACCCTGACCCTAACCCTAAGTCTTTTGGTGTCATAAATCATATACATATATATATGATAATAGCTACAATATAGAGGCAACTTGTTTTTCCCACTCTGCTGGTACTTTAAAGTAAATCAGTTACTCAGCTGAGTGTGTACAGGAAATAGTTTCACCTCCTCTCTCCTGCTGCTGCTGGTTTTTCTTCCTGACTGAGGATGTCCTCCTCCTGCTTTGCATGAGGCCTTTATCTGTGGCAGCACTCAGCAGGAGGACACAAACAGCGGTACTAGTGCGGGAGCAGCTGCTTATCAAGGCCGACCGGGCCTGCCTCCTGTTCTAGGGAGGAAAGACGTGTCCAGCTGTTGTCGAGAAAAGACAAACTGACGGTTTCATGTGAACTCTCAGAGGATCTCAACACATAGCTGACAGTCACACAATACGAGAGCTGCAAACATAGATAGCATTCATGGGACTCAACATGAGGTATACATGCACCATGTACAGCCTTTTCCAACCACAGCAATGCTCATTGACAGCTGTGAAGATGTAGAGTTTGTGCTTGCGATGGAAAAAACAATACAAAACATGATGGAAAAAAACAATACAAAATATGATGGAAAAAAAACAATACAAAATATAATGGAAAAGAACAATACAAAACATGATGGAATAAAACAATACACAACATGATGGAAAAACCATTACAAAACATGATGGAAAAACCAATACAAAGCATGATGGACAAAAAAAAATACAAAACATGATGGAAAAAAACAATACAAATGATGATGAAAAAAACAATACAAAACATGATGGAAAAAAAACAATACAAAACATGATGGAAAAAAACCAATACAAAACATGATGGAAAAAACAATACAAAACATGATAAAAAAACAATACAAAACATGATGAAATAAAACAATACAAAACATGATGGAAAAACCATTACAAAACATGACAGAATAAAACAATACAAAACATGATGGAAAAACCAATACAAAACATGATGGAATAAAACAATACAAAACATGATGGAAAAACCATTACAAAACATGACGGGGAAAAAACAATACAAAACATGATGGAATAAAACAATACAAAACATGATGGAAAAACCATTACAAAACATGACAGACAAAAAACAATACAAAACATGATGGAATTAAAGAATACAAAACATGATGGAAAAACCATTACAAAACATGATGGAAAAACCAATACAAAACATGATGGAATAAAACAATACAAAACATGATGGAAAAACCAAAACAAAACATGATGGAAAAAACAATACAAAACATGATGGAATAAAACAATACAAAACATGATGGAAAAAACAATACAAAACATGATGAAAAAACCAATACAAAACATGATGGAAAAAAACAATACAAAACATGATGAAAAAAACAATACAAAACATGATGAAAAAAACAATACAAAACATGACGGAATAAAACAATACAAAACATGATGGAAAAAACAATACAAAACATGACGGAAAAAACAATACAAAATATGATGGGAAAAAGGTTAAGGTTATAACCCTAGCCCTAACAAGTTAAATGCCCCCTTATTATAGTCACATTTCCATTAGATAATATTTTAATGTAGGTCATTTGGCCCGTTCAACAATGAAAAGATGGGCTGCAAGCATTCACCAATGAATTCAATCAATGTGATTAGAAGAAAGCATGAATTTGAGTGTTGTTGCTCGGAGGAATGTGTACATTAGGTGGACATTGTATTGAACATGAGAGCAGTTGCTGATCTAGATGGCGTGTGCGGGAAGAGGTGTGTCAAGAGAGATGGCTCAGAAACAACGACAAAGTGGAAATGCAGCAAAGAGTTTAGACAAGACAATAATAATTCAATTGTTGAATATATTGTCACTCTATGTATCATATTTACACCCCGAAAGGGACAAGCGGTAGAAAATGGATGGGTATCGTATTCACCAATATTTTTATTTACTCTCTGCAACCTGGTTGGTCTTCATCTGGCTGCACGGTTTTTTATTTTTTGAATATAAGTAATATGTAGTGGTGTTCCTGCTGGAAAAGTGTGATTTTAATGTTATGTAAAGTTGCACGGCATACCGGTACTAACAAAGTATCGCAGTAATAAAGAATTAAAAAAGGTACTATTATGCCTTTGAAAAATGTCAGTACTTTTTTTCATGCGCCTGATGGTGTGCCATGGTGACATTGCTGGTAATATGAGCATGTGACTCAACTTACTGGCAGATATGGTGTGGAGACAGAAGACAATGGACGTAGTTTGGCTTCAAAACTAACAATGCACTGCAGTCCTTGCTACCTAGCGACTAATGTCCGTCTACAGTGTTTTAGCTACTTATAAATCACTAATGTCCGTCTACGGTGTTTTAGCTACTTATAAATCACTAATCCTCACCTCCATGGTGACAAAAAAATGACATTTTTCACAAGTATCCTCAACTGCGTTCTTTATCGACAACCAGCCGAGTGATCCACGACTAAGAGTTGTCATGGTTTGTCAGGTGTACAGGCCACATTTTCAGGTCTGGGGTGAGAGAAACAATAGCTAACCACTAACAGCATGCTAGTACTCCTAAATGTAAACAAATGGGTGGATCCATACAAATATAGACTGTAATGATACCAAGTACAAACCCCGTTTCCATATGAGTTGGGAAATTGTGTTAGATGTCAATATAAACGGAATACAATGATTTGCAAATTATTTTCAACCCAGATTCAGTTGAATATGCTACAAAGACAACATATTTGATGTTCAAACTGATAATTTTTTTTTTTGCAAATAATCATTAACTTTAGAATTTGATGCCAGCAACACGTGACAAAGAAGTTGGGAAAGGTGGCAATAAATACTGACAAAGTTGAGGAATGCTCATCAAACACTTATTTGGAACATCCCACAGGTGTGCAGGCTAATTGGGAACAGGTGGGTGCCATGATTGGGTATAAAAGCAGCTTCCGTGAAATGCTCAGTCATTCACAAACAAAGATGGGGTGAGGGTCACCGCTTTGTGAACAAATGCGTGAGCAAATTGTCGAACAGTTTAAGAACAACATTTCTCAACGAGTTATTGCAAGGAGTTTAGGGATTTCACCATCTGTGGTCCGTTATATCATCAAAAGTTTCAGAGAATCTGAAGAAATCACTGCACGTAAGCGGCAATGCCCTTGACATTCATCCCTCAGGCGGTACTGCATCTAAAAGCGACATCAGTGTGTAAAGGATATCACCGCATGGGCTCAGGAACACTTCAGAAAACCACTGTCAGCAACTACAGTTCATCGCTACATCTGTAAGTGCAAGTTAAAACTCTACTATGCAAAGCGAAAGCCATTTATCAACAACACCCAGAAACGCCGCCGGCTTCGCTGGGCCTGACCTCATCTTATTGACAATTTACACAACGTGCCTACTTCACTGGTTTTGGGCTCACTCACCTGGGACCCTAAAGAACATTGAATGCTTCGCTGATGTTGTCTCCAGGAGGTAAAGTCATCGTTGCCATTGGTATGTCTGTCACTTAGTTTTCATGAAACTTTCATACAGAACAACAGTCTGCATTTTTCACTGCGTTACCATAACTGTGTGAGAGTGTGTGTGTGTGTGTGTGTGGGTGTGTGTGTGTGTGTGTGTGTGTGGGTGTGTGTGTGTGTGTGTGTGTGTGTGTGTGAGTGTCTGTGTGTGCATGTGTGTGCGTGTGTGTGTGTGTGAGTGTCTGTGTGTGCGTGTGTGTGTGTGTGTGTGTGTGTGTGTGTGTGTGTGTGTGTGGGGGTGTGTGTGTGTGCGTGCGTGTGTGTGTGCGTGTGTGTGTGTCTGTGTGTGCATGCGTGTGCGTGTGTGTGTGTGCGTGCTTGCATGTGTGTGTGTTTGTGTGTATGTGTTAGGCTGACCATATAGTGAAATGTCAAAAAGAGGACACATATATGCGTGCCAAGGCCGGGACTAGGTGAAAATGTGCCAATGATACTTTATAAATAATATATTTATTTAAATAAAGCATTTTTTTCTCCTCTGTTGACAGCAGTGTTGGCGCTAGGAATTTTCAAAATGGGGTCCCAGTGACCCCATCAAGTCATAAAAATGGGGTCCCACAGTACATTTTTGGGGTCCCACTTTTTTGTAAGCGTTTTGAAAACAAATGACAAATGTATGCATTATCCTGTTATATCTCACATTCTATATTGTGTTTTACATTATCCTGTTATATCTCACATTCCATGTTGTGTTCTACATTATCCTGTTATAGCTCACATTCTATATTGTGTTTTACATTATCCTGTTATATCTCACATTCCATGTTGTGTTCTAAATTATCCTGTTATAGCTCACATTCTATATTGTGTTCTACATTATCCTGTTATATCTCACATTCTATATTGTGTTCTACATTATCCTGTTATAGCTCACATTCTATATTGTGTTCTACATTATCCTGTTATATCTCACATTCTATATTGTGTTCTACATTATCCTGTTATAGCTCACATTCCATGTTGTGTTCTACATTATCCTGTTATAGCTCACATTCTATATTGTGTTCTACATTATCCTGTTATATCTCACATTCTATATTGTGTTCTACATTATCCTGTTATAGCTCACATTCCATGTTGTGTTTTGGAAAAAGGTTGTCATAAACGTTACTTAATTCATGCAAAAGAGGACATGTCCGGGGAAAAGAGGACGTACGGTCAGTCTAGTATGTGTGCATGTTTGAGGTGTGGGGTGAGAGAAACAATAGCTAACAGCATGCTAGCGCTCCTACATGTAAAGAAAAAGGTGGATCCATACAAATATGGACTGCAATGATACCAAGTACAATAGTGGTATAAAGTCAATACTACAATGATCAGAACATCTTTTGTGCAGTGACTAAGTTAGTGGAGCCAGACAACAATGCAGCACGTCCTCATTATGCACCAACGACGTTACATTCACAAAATGATGAGCATCAATATTACATCTCAAGAGTCCCTTTTTGGCACGTATTGCTGCAACTATTTGTTCTGGATCATTTTCTAATACCTCAATTTACGAGACTAATTGGTTTTGTGACTGAGCTCCTAATTCAAAACACTTCAACTGAAATTGAAATGAATTGAGATCAATGTAATTGGTGCTTGCCCCCCCACCCTGCAACAAAACAACAACTCAATTGAACATAAAAAATATAAACATAGTATACAATATTGTTTAAAAACAATAGATAAAAATTGGGTTTTTAATGTAATAATAATGTACAGCGTGGAGCTGCTTCTCAGTCAAACACACCATTAGCAGCTTTGACATATTTTCATGATATAATGTTTAGATATTATTTGAACTCCTTCTGCTTCATTATGATGCAGACTAGCAGTTGTCATTCAGTGTACTTTCACCTGCAGACTAGCAGTTGTCATTCAGTGTACTTTCACCTGCAGACTAGCAGTTGTCATTCAGTGTACTTTCACCTGCAGACTAGCAGTTGTCATTCAGTGTACATTCACCTGCAGACTAGCAGTTGTCATTCGGTGTACTTTCACCTGCAGACTAGCAGTTGTCATTCAGTGTACTTTCACCCGCAGTTGTCATTCAGTGTACTTTCACCCGCAGACTAGCAGTTGTCATTCAGTGTACTTTCCCCATTCATCCATCCATCCATTTTCTACCGCTTGTCCCTTTTTGGGGTCGCGGGGATTGCTGGAGCCTATCTCAGCTGCATTCGGGCGGAAGGCAGTGTACACCCTGGACAAGTCGCCACCTCATCGCAGGGCCAACACAGATAGACAGACAACATTCACACTCACATTCACACACTAGGGACCACTTAGTGTTGCCAATCAACCTATCCCCAGGTGCATGTCTTTGGAGGTGGGAGGGGTCTATCCCCAGGTGCATGTCTTTGGAGGTGGGAGGGGCCTATCCCCAGGTGCATGTCTTTGGAGGTGGGAGGAAGCCGGAGTAGAACCCATGCAGTCACGGGGAGAACATGCAAACTCCACACAGAAAGATCCCGAGCCTGGGATTGAACTCAGGACTACTCAGGACCTTCGTATTGTGAGGCACATGCACTAACCCCTGTGTCACCGTGCTGCCTTTCCCCATTCAATGCCCTTCAATTGTTGTCCTTTCATTTAGTCTAAAAAACACCGTCTTCATCTATCTAAAGACTTAAAACGCCCCCTTTCTCTTGTAATCCCCCTCCCCCTTCCCCTCGCTGCTGTCACAGTTTTTCCACTTTGCTCGGACTTGACGACCCCCCCCACCCCCCACCCCCACCCCCACCCCCCTTGACTCTTTCCTCTCTGGTTCTTCCCTCACAACCTCCAAACTACTTTGTGCAACAAGATCCATGCAAACCTTTTGTAACTAAAGTTTGTTCTTTCTTTTTCTGTTTCTGGTGGGACTCTTTGTAAAGAGTTTGGACTGCGGGACCACCAGGAGACCACCAGCGGGACTTCTCTGCTGCAGGCAAGGTGAGTAAAGATGTCTTTTTATGGACAGCCAGCGTTCCAGCAAAGAAAAATTGAAGGATGTGTGTGTGTGTGTGTGTGTGTGTGTGTGTGTGTGTGTGTGTGTGTGTGTGTGTGTGTGTGTGTGTGTGTGTGTGTGTGTGTGCGTGCGTGCGTGTGCGTGTGTGTGTGTGTGTGTGTGTGTGTGTGTGTGTGTGTGTGTGTGTGTGTGTTTGTGTGTGTGTGTTTGTGAGTGTGAGGGGAGTTCACTTTGATGCATTTAAAATGCTAATCCATATGCTAAGCTTTTTGAACAAACCTTACACATTTGAGCTTTAAGTTATAGTTAACAAATCAAATGAGTGTAATATTTAAAAAACACATTTTATTCAAATATATTTTATTTTCAAAAACATACAATACAAAATGCACTACTCTTTGTACACCCTTGGACTAATAGAAATGGCTGATGTGTTTCCGCCTACATTATTATCATCTATTTTGTCTGCGCAACAATAATCATGCTCAAAGTTGGACTGACCCTGTGCAGAACATTTGACTGACCCTGTGCAGAACATTTGACTGACCCTGTGCAGAACATTCCCAAGGGCTGTTTGTAATATTTCAATGATTGTATTTAACATCATTAGAAGGGAAAAGCAGTTGTAAATGATTTTAATGTAGAAATAACATTTTTGATAATGGACTCCTGCATTGAAGCTGGTTAGCGTGTGCAATATTGCTGGTAGTAGTGAATGATTTGAAACCTGCTTGATAAAGTTACATTGATGTACATCGCGTTATTATGTTTGCACAATTCGTCATTTCAGAAAAGAGCTAGGAAGAAGCAGATCTTACGTAATTCTACCGCATTTACTGATAGTTTGTTTGCTTCCAGTATTAGTTGTTAAATATGAATGAAAGATAAACACATAATGAGTCAAATAACTTGTATGGTGTATAAATAAAAAGATGATAGTTATGGTGAATGAAATAAGAGAAATGATAACACGTGTAGCGATTCCTAAACGGTCTCATGTTAGTCCATTGTTGTGTAATTTGACTCCACATATTGATATTGGTATGTGCATGATTCTCTGCATTGAAGCCAAAATAGGCTGCAAGCTTTCTTGCCAGGTTGTTCATCATCACCTGCTGACAACTTGACTGGATCTTCAGCCTGTGGAATTTCACAACTATACTTTTTCATTTAGGGAAACAAAAAGTAAACCTCAGTGGAGTCGTAAAAGCCGATGGCTTAGTTCTCTTTATTTGTGAGGAGTGATAGCAGAAGATCTTTTACTAATTGTCTGCCTTCAAATTCAATCCAGAGATGTGACTGCAGAATGGGAAGGTTCATACCACTATTGTTGTGACAAAAAGATTGTTGAATGTGCTGACAAAGTACTGAAATATTTGAAACACATTTTATTGAAACATAAACACATTTTTGTTGGCAGAAGAAACATTAAATGTTGATCTTCAAGTGTTTAAATATGTTTATATTCTTCATTTTTAATTTGTCAAAGTGTTTACTTCCTGTTCCTGACCTGTTAGGATCTGCACATCTCTCTGGACCTCACAGCCTGGAGGTCCACTAAAAAAAGTGGGCATTCCTAAATGTGCTGAAACTTGCTCCAAAACAAGGCTAAAATCACTACTGTGTCCCAAACTATCAAATGAGTGCCAATGTTGTCAGCATTAGGGGGCCCTTTTAAGCAAAAGCAACTGTTCTTACCTATTGCTACTTGTTTTTGTGTATTTGGGATCTGCATAAGTCTCGAAAATGTGAAATCAATGGTGGAGATGTTTATAAAACAATCTTGCCTTCCTTCATACTTGCTCCAAACAAGCAATTTTGAATTTGCACAACTTTTGTGACGTAACGTCAGCAGATATGTCCATATATGGGGAAGGTTTACTCTGAGAGCTTTGTGCGGGTCCACAATTCTAGTCCGACGGTGTAGTCTATAAGTACCTTCTATTTCTGTATCCTTTTGTTGTGAGGCGGACTGGCTCATACATGCACATGCATCCTGGGCTGTCGCCATGTCTAATACAATAATTCTAAATAGGGATATCATATTTTTTGGGTCGGTCGAGGAAAACCGATGATATGGCAAGTTGTATTTTCTTTACTCTAGCTTACCGTCCTAATTTTAAGGGTCACAGTCACTTTATTTGCCGCTGCCATGCATACAATAATCAGCTTGGAATAATCACAGATAAAGAAAATGTTCGTACCACAACAATAGTTCCCCCTTAAAAGTCTCTCAAAGTCACGCACTCCACTAAGAGTTAGTGTCAGTTTAAAGTGAATGCGCTTTACTCATGACCACCGCTACCGCGCTACGTCAACCATCCTCGTAGCGATCCAGTCATCTACCGGCCAATATTAATCCACTCAAAGAAGTGAAACATTGAAATAACATAATAATCCATAACATTGCTCTGAAGCAAGATAGCATCCACTAACAGGTCTCTAGTTACCGTTTGAGGTCACTCCACCGTGCCACATTAGCGTGGTACTGTGATTGTATTGATTTAGATGGTATATTTGATATGATAGATCGTCTGTGCTCTGCACATGAATCATACTTGCCAACCTTGAGACCTCCGATTTCGGGGGGTGGGGGGTGGGGGGTGGGGGGTGGGGGGTGGGGCGGGGGCGTGGTTAAGATATATATATATATATATATATATATATATATATATATAAGAAATACTTGACTTTCAGTGAATTCTAGCTATATATATATATAATAAATACTTGAATTTCAGTGTTCATTTACAAACTACAACTCACAAACACTTTAGAGTTAGGCTCCACCATCAGAATGTGTACTTAAACTTATAAAGATCACATGGATATTATTCAGTGAGTTGATTCACCAAAACTAACCTGTTATACAGGAGGAAAAAGCTCACCGGACGTTTCAATTGTTCACAGACTGGTCGCGCTCATCAGAATGACAAGACACTTCCGGTCTGCAGGTGATAGCATTCAATTGGGAAGAAACGCCCTACTGCCCCCTACTGACCAATGTGAATACTGATAAATGTATAATGACAGCTCCAAAAACAAATTCAAACCACAAAATAAAATAAATAAATCAACACAAAAATGTGACACATTATGGGTGGGTCACATATGCATGTACAGTAGATGGCAGTATTGTCCTGTTTAAAAGTGTCACAGCATTGCTGTTTACGGCAGATGAACTGCTTTACGGTAGACACTGTTGTTGTGTGTTGTCAACACGTCACTCAGGTCCGCCTGAATTTCGGGAGTTTTTCGGGAGAAAATTTGTCCCGGGAGGTTTTCGGGAGAGGCGCTGAATTTCGGGAGTCTCCCGGAAAATCCGGGAGGGTTGGCAAGTATGACATGAATGCCATACATAAATATTCTTTGTAATGAATAGAAAGACAGTGTGGTTTTTACAAGATGATGACATAGCAACTTACTCTGCAAAGATAGTTGACTTGTTTAGGACTTCAAAAGCAGGTGTTGATCAAATATTTCCCTGCTGTGAGATGTTACATGATGTTGGTGGTGTACAACCTAAAAATGGTAATAAAAATGCATTTTTTTTCACATCTTTATTAACACCAATTATATATAGTACTGATATGTGTATACATTTAATTCTAAGACTATATGCATTCCTAGTTCTCATTTATAACCTGTCAGTAGGCTCGTTATGGAAGTAGGGGTGTAACAATTAGTTGACATTGTCGACAATAAAATGTGTCTTCCGCAGTAGTCGTGACGTCATCACTGGTGTTTTTGCGGGTGAAAGTGGATCCGCATCGCCACTCGCAAAAACATCTTCAGTGCTAACATGTGAAGTGTGAGGACATTTGCTCTTATTCTTGTTAAAAACATGAATACTTGCTCACTTTGCAAAGCGGACCTTGTTTTTATGTCAGTACATCTGTGATACGCCAGCATTTAAAGTCATGATGTCAGACATCTGCATCTCAACCTCGCTAAGTGTTAGCTTCTACCTTGCTAGCTAGCTAACAAGATTGAGACAAAGTTGTGTGAAAAATAACTTCAACTATCATTTTAGAGCAGTGGTTCTTAACCTTGTTGGAGGAACTGAACCCCAGCAGTTTAACCCTAACCCTTCTTTAGTGAAAAATGAAATGTAGGTTTTTTTCAAATTGAAGACAAAGTTATATGTTTTTGGTAACACTTTAGTATGGGGAACATATTCTAAGTAACAAAGACTTCATTTAGAGTTATTTGGTTAGGGCCAGGGTTAGAGGGTTAGGGGCAGTGGGCAGGTCCACATGGACCTGCACGGGCAGAAAGACTTCCACGTCCTCCACGAGTCTCCCGCTGTCTTGCGGGCAGGTTTTGGATCACCAAAGGTTACTGGTGCACAAAATGAAGCATGCATGAACATCACCTTGTTCAAACAACAAAACCAACACCGTGCATAAACTCACAACAAATTACACACCTGCAAATCAGTCTGACTTCCGTAATATACGCCGATTGGGAGAAGTTTTTATTTACACAATGAGTCGGGTGTGTTTTGACCTCCGCCGAACCCCTGAGGCCGACTCAGGGTTCCATCCAACCCAGGTTAAGAAGCACTGCTTTAGACAAAGTTTAACAAAGTAAACTTTGTCTACATCAATTCAAGTTCTTTTTAAAGCAGTGTCAATTATAATTCCACACATTGAGTCTATTAGAGTGATAAAACTGCCAAGAGTTGATCAATAATCAATATATTAGTGTGCAGATTTTTAAACGTCACAAAATGATTTTCTTTTAAAGGAAGTTTGATTTTGTGTTTTGTTTGTTTTCATTGCTGCTATGTGAACTATCTTTTAATACTTAAACAATTGGGGTTTTTTTAGCACTTTGACTTTCCTTTCTTTTTATGGACAATATTTTAATAATCATTACATTAGTTACACTTACAGTATAAATACATATTTATGAATTAATTAGTCATCTTTGTTTTTAGTAAGCACATGTCTAAAATAACTTGAGCTGCATTTAGACGTCAATGGAAAAATGACAGCCACTAAATATGTGTACGCTTTATTATCTGATTAGTCAACTAATCGTTAAGATAATCGTTGACTAATCCACTATCAAAATAGTCGTTAGTTGAAACCCTATGCTAAAAACTACATCACAGCTGATGAGCAGAAGATGCATTCAAACTATCAAGCTGCTGGCTATTTATTGCTACCACGCAAATGTCCGATAGCTAACATTAGCATTTTGATTTGAGTACTGAAATGTACTTGTTAGTCCAGCAGGAACAGAGCCAAGGCAGCATTGGTGGAAACCGTCTTTAAACTCACGCCACCGGGCCAATGTTGATCCTTGATTGTCCTTTTATCCGAGTAGCTTCCCTTTTTCTGTTTTGTCTCCTCAAACAAAACTTTTCGTTTCTTTGGTTTTGTAGCTTCATAGCAGTAATTGCACGTCGGCGTTCTTTTTATTTTAGTTTTGTGGCGGCACGTAGGCGTTGGCTTTGACTTCCATCTTTGTAACGAATGGGGAGAGGGGGAGTGACGTATGCCGTGAAGCAAGGCAGCATATTTGTAGTTCTTTGTGTGGCAGGCTTCCTCAAAGTTGCTCAGTGCCTGGGTAAGAGATACAGACCCACTCAGGCCATGGCACAGGTGTCATTCAACTAGTTGTAGGCGTATGTATCTTCCCCAAAGTTATGCAATATTCTACCAAAGTTGAAAAGTTACTTAGTGCTGATTTAAAGCTGTGTTCACAATAGCTGAGCAAACACAAACCAAACTGGCACCTTAAAACTCAGGGAATTACTGAAGGTACTGAACCACGATTATGGTGTAGAAACAAAATATATATGAAGTTTATAGAAATATACCATACACATAATAACAAAAAATGACATAGTTTAAAAATGGGGTGCGACTCGCATATTGTTATTTTACTGGTCCACAGATTATTACGAAAAAACACTGAACAAGACCCAAACATTTACAAAAATGTTAATATGTTTTGTTTAGTGTGATACATGAAACAATAATATCACAGTGCATTGATAGCACAAATACTTTTAGCTTGTAGATACTGAACCTTTTCCTTGTTTTCGTTTTCCACTGCTCAGTCCAAATGTTCCTCAATAGGAAACTGAAGCTTTTCAAACTCTGGCTTCTCCTTGGCACGTCACTCTAGCTAAAGGCTGGACTGCATGAATTCATTTACGTGGACCCCGACTTAAACAAGTGTAAAAACTTATTGGGGTGTTACTATTTAGTGGTCAATTGTACGGAATATGTACTGTACTGTGCAATCTACTAATAAAGGTTTCAATCAATCAATCAATCAATGAATGCACTTTGCATTTGTTTACCGGGTAGACACATTAAGTGAGAGACACTACCATGCTAGACCTTGGTACGTACCAAATGTTAAGTACCCCAAACTCTTCTCTGGCAAATACTGTATTGACATCTCCCTAAATAGTTACCAGTGACTCACAACTGAGCTCAGTCATCTTTTGGATGTGAAAGAATTGAGCTTCTATAAACCCCCAGCAGACTGTGGTGAGGGTCTTTCCTGGACTTGCTTATGTTGGTGGTTGAGTCATGGTTCATTTAGACTTTAGGACTGCAAGACATGAAGAACACAAGCAAATAGGGAGTAAGGATGCCAAGTGTTGTGTTTTTGACCATTGCATAAATCATATCAGCGTTTATTACAATTATTTGTGCAGATTGTGGGCGCCGGG
Source organism: Nerophis lumbriciformis (assembly GCF_033978685.3). Taxonomy (NCBI): domain Eukaryota; kingdom Metazoa; phylum Chordata; class Actinopteri; order Syngnathiformes; family Syngnathidae; genus Nerophis; species Nerophis lumbriciformis. The sequence continues at coordinate 32,911,228 of NC_084577.2, read as the reverse complement.
GACTCAGAACCGAGTCCGCTTGGGTTTTTGCATAGAAAAACAAACTATGTCTCTATGTCATGCTTGGCAGTGTGCACACGTGAACTGCAAAAACTTTTCTCTTTTTCTGGAGCTTTAACCTTGTCCTCCTCCCGCCAGCTGCTTTTGTCGTCCATCTTGCTTTTATGAGAGGACTTATTTATTTCCCCCGCCAATACTCCTCTGGGTGAGGAGTGACCGATGAGCACGCAAGGGGCGAGTGAAAAAAAGACAAGTTCTGTGTGAAAAAGAAATCCAAAATGTTTGGGAGTAGCAGAGCATGAATAAATCACACTTCCAGTTTTAGGACTGAGTTGATGCAAGCAACACCTTTATCCCCCGCAGCTCTCTTCAGTCTAGACCAAGGTAACAAACCTCAGCTGGGATGTTCACTATGACAGAGGTTGTGTTTGAAATGGTAAACTAAAAGTTTTATTACTGTACATGCAAGCAACACCTTTATGCCCCGCAGCTCTCTTCAGTCTAGACCAAGGTAACAAACCTCAGCTGGGATGTTCACTACGACAGAGGTTGTGTTTGAAAGTCTGTTTCATTGTCAATGGAAATAACACAGCGAGGCTTGAAATGACATTGAAGCAGAGTAAAAAAAAAAAATCTCACTAAAATCAAAATCCATTTAACAATTCACAAAACAGTGAAAGTTAATAGAAACAAATTCACCAAGTTTTTTCATGTTATGTTATTTATTTTTCAATTGTATTGATTTTGTAATATTTCATTGTATTAATTTATTCTATTTATATATTCATATTAATTTTCATTGATTAATTAAGAGGTTATTTTTGATTATTGCACTTTATAAAACAATTAGGTTTTCAAATACATTGGTTATTAGTTACTTTGTGAAGGCACAATATTAAATTGTATTGGATGTTGGATGGGTGATTTCAGTGGAACCTCGATTAATTGGTTCTTGAACGAGGTTTGTAAATGGAAAAATGTGTATAGTGAAGCAAATTTCTTCATAAGAAACGATGTAAATACCAATGGTGTGTCGTCAGAGCCAGCAAGGCCTTCTCTGCTGGCCTAACACAACCAGAAATCATCATCATAATTAAAGATTAAAAATATTGTTTAATTTACTTTCCCTAAATATGTAAAAGTATTGATAATCTCTTCATGTCATATTATGTGCTGTTGTTTTTACTTTTAGTTTATATCCAATCAGAATCCAGTTAGCTTATGCTGCCATGCTGTACCAAATCTGCCTTGAGAATGAACAATGTGTGTGCACTGTAAGTGAACGAGCACATACAGTTGATAGATAAGATCAGATCAGCAGTTGTTGTCAGTAAGGCCTTCTAGCTGGCCTCATGTTGAGCGTGACATTTACGCGTCCTGTGATTGGAGACAGTTGCGATAGCCAATCAGATCAAAAGTTGTTGCCAGTAGCTGTTCTGTTACAACTAAATGTTGTAACATCTTGTTGTTAAAGTGTCATGCTTGTCATATAATGAACATTGTCACATGTGTATTTGTCGGGGCAGTTAATATATCTTTGTGAAGTTTGTACTTTCAATCAAACTTTATTGACCGGAAGTCGCATAAGCCAAGCAGAGAAATTTACGGTATATGTTTTAATTGCCTACGATGAGGTGGCGACTTGTCCAGGGTGTACCCCGCCTTCCGCCCGATTGTAGCTGAGATAGGCTACAGCGCCCCCAAAGGGAATAAGCGGTAGAAAATGGATGGATGGATGGATGTTTTAATTGCTGATGCGCTTTAATTGATTTTTAAATGCTTCAGAAACCCGTTGTGTACACTGTTGATGTGGGTCAATACCCAGTAGTGTGTAAATGTCTTCCTGTATAGTATTTCTCCAGCAATGTGAAGTGAATTATATTTATATAGCGCTTTTTCTCAAGTGACTCAAAGCGCTTTACTTAGTGAAAGCCAATATCTAAGTTCCATTTAAAGCAGTGTGGGTGGCACTGGGAGCAGGTGGGTAAAGTGTCTTGCCCAAGGACACAACGGCAGTGACTAGCATGGCAGAAGCGGGGATCGAACCTGCAACCCTCAAGTTGCTGGCACGGCCGCTCTACCAACCGAGCCATACCGCCCTACGATCCCCAATGATCGTGTGGGGACATCAATGATGCTATTTTGAGAGGTCATCATTGAAGTCGGGGATCACTGAAGGCCTAGGTGGGAAACGCGCGGCCCGCCACAGGTAAATGTGAACAATGGGCTCCGGCCTGCACAGAAGTCTATATTTTCGTGAATGTTTGTACACTTTGAACGCAACATACCCTAACCCTAAATCATGATAAGGGATGATGGATCAACTTTCTCTTTAATAACAAGCTGAACTGTGCTGTATGCGCTGCTATGGCAACACACAGAAACCAATATGGTGCCCGCACGAACGATCAGAAGTCACAAAAATCCTTAACTTTAACAGCCATGTTGCTACAATAGTAAACATTTTAAAAAGTCAAATCAAGCCACATTGACATGGGCAGAGAAGAAAGCAGTAGACAGAGAGGAAGGACGCCACTAAATGAGAGCTACCTGTAGTGTCTGGTCTTAACTGTGAAGTAAGTCTACTCTGGCATTGTTTTCCAGAAAAGTCTGGTCTTGTATTTCAAACTTGCTGTAGAATGAAGCCTGCGTCATTAACTTTTCCATGCATGTGAGCGCCATTAATGTATTTGCCATTCCCTTTTTCTTTGAATTGAGTTGGCAAAATGCAGAAAACTTTTGGAAAGGCCAAAACACAGAAAAAAAAGGCCTACACTTTGATGACCGAGTGGTCAGTGACTGGTAGAGTCCCGCAATGTGCAGCAAGTGACGTGGTAGGCTCCGCCCCCTGTCCGTCTTGCCTCTACTAAGATTAGAACCCTTACAAAAATATGACATTATATATAAAGTTGAAGTTTTATTGTATTTTGTAGGAGTTGTTGCAACTTCATTGTTCTTTTACATCAATTTCCTCGGTTTTCACTTTATTGAACTGTGCATGCAAGTGATGTCGAGGCCACTTTGGGGCCACATTGGGGCCTGTGCGTGTTTATACTGGAGTCTGATAAAGGTCACATTTTACTTGCATTCTCAACAGTAAGCTGAAAAAATCTGATTTAGAAAAATTCAAATGTTCCCCACTTTGGCCTGCAGTGTAAATATAGTCAAAGTCAGATAATATCCAGTAATCTAATATCGAGTCTTTTATTGGCCAATAAATCCTGATTTGTGATGGTGAGGACTGATGATGAATAGCTTCTGTTGTCTAAAAAAACTTTTTGGTTTCCTTTAGTCCAAAAGAATTGACCCAAAAAGAGATGACCACACCAGTGTTGTCCCGTTCAGTCAGTCTATGTCTACCAGTCTTAGTCTTCCACAAATCAATATCAAAGCAGAGAAACCTTTAGTCCAAAATAATTGACCCAAAAAGAGATGACCACACCAGTGTTGTCCCATTCAGTCAGTCTATGTCAACCAGTCTTAGTCTTCCACAAATCAATATCAAAGCAGAGAAAGCAGTCTTCCCAACCGGTGCCAACCGGCGTGGTGCGGGTTGGGAGAGTGGCCGTGCCAGCAACCTGAGGGTTCCTGGTTCGATGCCCACCTTCTACCAACCTAGTCACGTTTGTTGTGTCCTTGAGCAAGACACTTCATCCTTGCTCCTGATGGGTGGTGGTTAGGGCCTTGCATGGCAGCTCCCTCCATCAGTGTGTGAATGTGTGTGTGAATGTGTGTGTGAATGGGTGAATGTGGAAATAGTGTCAAAGCGCTTTGAGTACCTTGAAGGTAGAAAAGCGCTATACAAGTATAACCCATTTACCATTTACCTTTTACCGAGCTACTCCATTCAGCTCCTCCTGGGGGTGTTCCCAGGCCCATTGAAGGACATAGTCCCTTAAACGTTTCCTTGGTCCAAGGCCTCCTGCTGGTCAGATGTGCCCTCAACACCGTCTTGAACAGATGCCACATGATTTCACTGCTCTCAATGTGGAGGAGCAGCAGCTTTACACTGAGATAATCCCACATGACGGATCTTCTCGCCCTATCTCTACTCGGGAGTGTCTATGCATCCAACGCAGGAAACCACCTTGTCCTTTTGGTCACAAAGATCATGACCATTCTTTTCTCACTTGTACCAACCCAGAAATGGCACTTTTCTGGGCAAGAACTATGGACTTAGACCTGGACGTGTTGACTTCACACCCGGACCATTGCTTATTACCCGGTTCTAATAAAGTGCCTGCAGAAGTCGACATACACAGTCGACTGCTTTTGTCGACCAGAAATTTGAGAGCCAAATTAATCATCCATCCATCCATTTCTGAGGTGGGGTCGCAGGGGCATCAGCCTAAGAAGAATCAGAATCAGCTTTATTGTCATTACGCAAGGTAACGAGATTGAGGCCATTCCATACAGTGCGATGTGTGCATGCTAGAAAAACAATGTGCAAATATATAAAAATATAAAAAATGTAGAAGTGCAATGAATATGGTATGAAATGAATATATACATGAAAAAGCAGAGAAGTCCAGACTTCCCTCTCCCCAGCCACCTCGCCAACTTCTCCCGAGGATCCCGAGGCGTTCCCAGGCCAGCCGGGAGAGATAGTCTTCCCAACGTGTCCTGGGTCTTCCCCATGGTCTCCTACCGGTCGGACGTGACCTAAACACCTCCCCAGGGAGGCGTTCGGGTGGCATCCTGACCTACTCAGTGGCCTAGTGGTTAGAGTGTCCGTCCTGAGATCGGTAGGTTGGGAGTTCAAATCCCGGCCGAGTCATACCAAAGACTATAAAAATGGGACCCATTACCTCCCTGCTTGGCACTCAGCATCAAGGGTTGGAATTGGGGGTTAAATCACCAAAACGATTCCCGGGCGCAGCCACCGCTGCTGCCCACTGCTCCCCTCACCTCCCAGGGGGTGATCAAGGGTGATGGGTCAAATGCAGAGAATAATTTCGCCACACCTAGTGTGTGTGTGACAATCATTGGTACTTTAACTTTACTTTAACTTTAGATGCCCGAACCACCTCATCTGGCTCCTCTCCATGTGGAGGAGCAGCGGCTTTACTTTGAGTTCCTCTCAGATGACAGATCTTCTCACCCTATCTCTAAGGGAGAGCCCCGCCCCCTGGCGGAGGAAACTCATCTTGTCCAAAAGATCATAACCATAGCTCCTTCTTTACCAAGTTAGTCATTTCTTTGAAAATAAAAATGATGTGATTGCATTTCTAGGCAGTTTGAATGGAAATAGGAAAGCACACAGTGATTTGTTTCTAAATAAAAGCATAGCATGTAATATTAGTATGAGGGCGTTGTTTTTTTTTTTTCCTTGGCCTCAATCCGGACCTCAGGCTTAGCCTGAATAAGTTTTACTTTTACGCTGATTGTGATTCTGATGAACCTGGATTCCACCATAGCAACCGCCAACATGTGGTATGTACATAATCATTTGAATGAATAGTATAGGTTGATAAGAATAGATTTTAAATAGATGATTTTAAAAATGGTGATCCTGTAGTGCACAGGTGTCAGACTCAAAGATCACATCATTTAATGTCGCCTGTAAAAACGTGTTTGAATTTTGACATCATTTTTTTACCGCATGCAAGCGCTGTTCTGTTTTTGAATCTTTTTTTTACATTTTTGATTTTTATTTTATCATTATTTTTTTAACTGTAGTTCTTCCTTACTCTATATTTATTATTTGATGCAAAAGCTATTCCAAACAATTTCTTGTCATTAAAATTTGAAACCCTTTTTGAACCCTTGACTTCCATCAATGTGATAATAAATAAATGATAAATGGGTTGTACTTGTATAGCGCTTTTCTACCTTCAAGGTACTCAAAGCGCTTTGACACTACTTCCACATTCACCCATTCACACACACATTCACACACTGATGGAGGGAGCTGCCATGCAAGGCGCTAACCAGCACCCATCAGGAGCAAGGATGAAGTGTCTTGCTCAGGACACAACGGACATGACGGGGTTGGTACTAGGTGGGGATTGAACCAGGGACCCTCGGGTTGCGCACGGCCACTCTTCCACTACGCCACGCCGTCCATCAAATAAAATGATGTAGTGATATTATGTGGTTTTGCAGCCCTAACTACGATAAAAATGTGTTTGACTCCCTGCCGTAATGTAAAAACAACCAAACCAAATCAAAGCCCAGTTCAGCACAGTTTGTACACGAGCAACTCAAAAAACCCCAAAAGATGGTGGAAAACCATAACAACAAACGGAAAACTCCTTTCTTATCAGCAAATCTCCAAATGTCTCAGGCCAAAGTCACAAGTGAAACGGTTGCTTTTGGTTCTGTGGACAAGCGCTTGAGGCCCGTTTGAGGGGCCTTCCACTGTGCTGCCATCCTAGCGCCCCCTGTGGCCGTGCAAAGCTCTCTGTGACAAACAAAATGAAGCAGCACACGTGGCTCTTGCTTTTGGAGAGCAGAAAATGAGCTTTTCACTTCCAGATGCTTCCACAATGAGTAACATATGAAGGGGGGAAAAAGCAGGTTTTGCGTAAGAAAAAATGATCAAGTTTCAGGTTCTCCCCTCCTCCTCCTCCTCCTGCAGACAGGCCATATGAGAGGTGGTGCTTGAAATCGATTGTCTTTAACTTGGAGGAATGTTCTTGGTCACAGCTGGACTTCGCTCAATAGTCTTTATTAGTCTTTTTCAAGTTATCTGCTTGTGAGCAAATCGTTGTATGTGCTTCAGTTTATGAAAGGGCCACACCGTTGCTTTTCAAAAAAAAAATATATATATATATCAGCAAATTTGTATCGCCGGCTGAATGAAACCACAGAAGAACTGCAAAAAGACAGTTTTTCTCTGTTGGAAACATTCCATAGGAACTTTCAGGAAATTGTGGTGGAGCAAAAAGTATTTCATATTTGTGCAGATCTCTTTAACAGAGCTTATCTATCTAGTTATATATATATATATAATGATCCAGATGCTTGATCCTGTTTTGCATTCCTGGGAAGTCAAATAAACTGAATATAATTGATGATTATGTTCAAGATGCCATATATCACCAGGGATGGGTTCCAAATGTCTTACTTTTATGGATACACACCAAATTTTGTCCAAATTCACGTCAAATCAAAATGTACCATACTTCAATACCTTTGATGCACGCAATGCCTCGTTCGCTTGCAGAGTCGATACTAGCTCAAGCACTTGGCGGGCAAACAGGCGTATTTGTGGAGGGTTACCTTTAGGTAATGTAATGTCAACAAAGAAATCATGTGCTCAAAAGTAAAGCTCCACTTTTCAAAATGTAATGAAAACAATAATTAAGATGTACAGTACTGTCAAACCGCTGGTGTGTAATAAGTACAATACTTACAGTATAACACTTTGTAGGACTCAACAAAATACAAGACTGACACATTGAACTTAAGAGCAAAGACTACTTTCTGACTACGGCAACACACTTGGGAATAAATGCATATTTACAAATGAAACTCAGAACGTGTAAGAAAAGAAGATATATTTGCACAGTTAAATATACAATAAAAAAAGAGGTTATTGTAAGACAAATGAACATTTATTATGAACACTCAAAAGTACCGAAAATTGGTACTGTTGAGTACTAGTATCACTTCCCAGTTACCAGGAATTGCTATTGTATAGTTTCTAACTATCCCAATACATGTTAGCAACAGGAGCATATGCATGCTAACATTACACTGCTGTTTTGATAGTATTATCATGCTAGGTTGGCTTGTTGACTGAACTCAATGATCAAACTTACTGCTTCCACGTCTGTAGCAGACTGACAGACTTTTCAAGAGGCGTAGCATGGCCTGTGCCACTTCTCTCAAAGTTAAGCAAACAAGGGAGAGGGATGCTGATAAACAGGCTTCAAGCAATCATACTACTGATAAAACCAAATGCAAAATAATTCAACCTTGTAGAAACCAACAGCAGAGAGCATATTTTCCAGTGTAGAAGCTGCCACTTTAGAAGTGTTGTCTTAATCCAAAGCAGATGTTCTGTGGTCTTTGTCGTAGAACCGTGACTTCAAGACTCAAATGAAAAAGTGTCACATGGGAACGCTCCTCCTCAGCGTAAAATATGTCACAATTAACTCTCATCTGTCTCCGTAAACAATCTTCTGACAGCAAAAGAGTGCGATATGCTCGGTAGCCAAAGGACCTCCCAGGCTGCAACCCTCGCTCCCTTCCAAACAGTCAACAATGTTTCTGCTTATGTGTAGAATCCACAGGCTTTGTCGCGCTGTGCAGTCTTTGTGGTTTGATTTGACGCCTCCGACACTGTTTGGACGGCAGCCGTGAGGGTCAAGTGGTAGAAAACTGCGGTGGACGAAGAAGGCCCTTGATGCCACGAAGGAAGCGTGTCCTTGAACACGCTCAGGCAGCATCAAAAACAGGCCGCGTCTTTGTGTGCATGCACATCTGCATTTGTCTGCTAGATGTGGAGATTTGTGATGACTCAGCAGTTGAGGGCAACATCAGCGTTTCCTTTCAGCCTCTGCACTCTGCTCACTGGAAAAATCAAAGACTGCAAGGAGGATGTCAATTAGAGCTGGAGCCGTCAGTCACTCCAGTTATGAGACACAATAAACAACAACCAGCGTCCTCTGCAGTGGACGTTACTATTTTGCGTAACATAAATGTGAAAGGAAGTTTGAAAAAAAACAAATGTCCACTGCAGAGGATACTGAAGATATAGCACACAATAGCCGTTTGCTCAAAAATGAAAACATATTGCATCCATTGATGATTTGAAATTGTCCTCCCTGTTCACAAAACACACACCTTGGGTTAATGAAACCATCCTTTTTTTATTTGGGTGTTTTTCCTTGCCCAGATGTGGGTTCAGATCAAGGGATGTGGTTTGTGCAGCCCTTTGAGGCACTTGGGATTAGGACTACACAAATAAATTGTGATTGTTTACATTGAGGACTTGAAATTGTCTTTGATATTTAGGAAAAGGCGCACATTAAGTTTATCGGCGACTGAATTGTTTAGCCATGTGTACACAATGGGTATCGTCGATTTACCCTTCAAAAAATGTCTCGGTTCTTTGAAATGTAGAAAATACATATATGAATTGTTATTTTCCAGTAAGCAATCTAGTTCCTTCTATATGGAGGTGCATTTGTGTCTTTTGTACAAAAGCTTTTTTGGACACTGAATTTATATACATTTATTTTTTTGTGTTTGAATTTTGAGAACAGATTTTTTTAACATCAAATGATGCTGAAAATTGTGTTGCCTATCAGCTGTTCTTATAGGCGTGGCCAAGCAGGCACACCTGTCCAGGCTGGCTTTCTCAGTGGGGGTGGAAATGAGGGGATTAGAAAGGGCTGGGATTAATGTTTTTACATCACAAATACATCCCATTTATTTTGACATACAAAGAGGCTTGGGTCGGAATAGAAAAATGTTGAATTGCACTTAAAACAATCCGATATAGGTCGCATATGGGCACAAAATTGTAATTGACTTGCAGTGTTAACGAGGCCTTTGTCTCTGTGAGAGGAGGCGGGGCTGTTAGCACACACACACACACACACACACACACACACACACACACACACACACACACACACACACACACACACACACGCACACACAAAGAAGTAGAGGCGTGTAAAGTAACATTGTACAAATGGTCCAAAGTGTAATCCCTGCTTCCTCATCCCATTTCCTGAAGGTTGCGTGAAAATCCGCCCATCAATTTTGGATTGACATTGCTAAATAACTAAAGAATGAATCAACCCCAAGGATGCCAGAAGCACCTGGCAGAGGTCTGAGTCCAAACTATTCCATGGATAGTTTTTCATCCCAACAAGTGGGTTTTGCTTTCTTCAACTCTAATAAACATCTCAAAGGCTCTTGACCTCTCAGCCTGGCTTGTGTAACTTGAATTCAAATGGAGGAATAAATGTGTCTTTGAAAGAGGAGGACGATGATTGTTTTGGATTTGAACATCCAACATTCCACACAGATGTTTATATCCAAAAAGTCAAAGTTCAAGTCACAACGTAATGAATTAATCCTATTTTGCTTAATACTAGCATTACTCCTAGTTTATTATCAGAAAGTCACAATGTAATGTGAGACACGTGGACGCTTTCCACGGCCAAAGACTAAAGACCATGAATGAGGAGAAAAGAAAGTCATGTGTGATTCACTGTAAAAGTAGGCCGCAAGGAACATTCAATCAGGCATCACTGTCATTAGAAATAGGATGGAGGGTTGTGACGCATCAAGGTTGGAAATTGTTGCTCATTTCTTACTGATCATTTCTCATATCTCCACTCAGTAAACATGCCTGCATCTGATGAATAAATGAGCTGTCTCACAACGTGTGAAGCCTTGTTAAATGGATCTTCCATAGGCGACTACAAAGTTGTTTATTGGAACCCAAATCCTAAATGTCTGCCATTATTTAGTGAACTGGAAGTGTGTTCTCCAAAATGTAGCTGTGATACTGCAATTGAATTGTTTTTAGTAAGCCAGCATGTGCTCCCAGACCTCAGTAGTATTTTTTTTTTTTACATAGGTACACATTATGAGAAAAAGAAACAAAAAACTAATTTAGTCACAGAGGATGCTGGTTTTAATGACAATATGCACTGTAACTGTACTTTTTCAACGCTGTTACCATGAAATTAACAGTGGATTTTACACCAAATCATTGACATGTATACGTTATATTTAAGGTACGTTTCTGGCAACTGAGCTGCCAGTTTTTTACTGTCAAATTGTGGGTCGTTTTATAGCCGATTACTGTTAATTAAAAAAGAGTACCACTATCATTTTTACGGTAAAATTTTGGTGACTTAGCTGCCATTTTTTTTACTGTAAAATGTTTGGTCGTTTTTATAGCCAATTATTGTAAATTGAGAGAGAGTACCACTATTATTTTTACGCTCAAATTCTGGTGACTTAGCTGCTAGTTTTTCACAGTGTAGCATAAGCATGTTAGCTACAGTGCTAACGTCACACTCACATTGTAACAGCAACATCATGCTACGTTAGCATAGTTGCTGAAAAAAATGTACGTACATATATTACAATACAGTATTTTTGGCTAAAATGATATATTTACATACATGAAATGAATGCCAATTTTGCATATCTTTGTTCAATTGTTCTTTGACAACAACTCTGGTCTTTTTCTTTTGGTGACTTTGTGATTTTGACATCAATCTGCCGTATTTAACACTGTGTAAATACTATCGTCTGTTCAAATGATAGAAAAGATATATGTGTTCAAGAAGAGCTGGGCAATATGTCTGAAAACTGTATCAGAATTCGGTTGCGTTGATTGGTCACTATCGATAATCATTGATATTTTGTCAAATATGAACCAGGACAAAAACATATTCATTGTTAACATGCTTAATTAAAATGTAGCCTTCCTCTGATTATAATGCCCTCAGCTATGAAGGCAGAAAGCAAAGGAAATAAGCATGAAAAAGACTCAATGTAAACAAAATCAACAATAAACAATAATCTCTTCAAATGAAAGAATATGTAATAAATGTTGAACAAGTGTAACAAAGTAGTGTGGAAATGTAAACATAGAGAAACCTGACAAAGGCACTTTGTTTGCAGGTTTGGTTCCAGGAAATGATATGATCTGTGTAACATTTCATTTGGTGTGTTATTCTTCTTCAAGCATGGAAAGCAATTGATGTTATGCAGTAATTATTGTTCTTGGACATTTTGTGTTTGTTTCCACATGTTTGAATAGGGAACGGACGAGGGTTGAAAAGTAAAGAAGTGAGCTAAAAAAAAACTGTTGAGGCGTTTTATCCACAATGTATTGGCTCTCTGCAGCACTCATGCTTAGTTTGTCTTCTCACTCCGTGCAGAGAATCAACAGCAAGACCGCAAGACCAAACTTGATACTGTTACGTGATTGACTGTTTACCATGTCCCTCGCATTGTTCACTTCCTGTTTTGCCAGGATTGCAAGTGTCTTTGTTCATGCAACCAACCATATATGTATGAACTGTATATAAATCCAACATTTTATGAAACACATTTTCTATTGATACGGGTGACGTGTCTATCACAATATTTATTGATATCGTTTTGTCGGCTCAGCTAGCAACAACCCATTGGCAGCATGTTTTGCATATTACAATTGTCTGGCTTTTTCATTCCAAACAAATGAGTTCTTATTCCTCTCTTTTTGGCTTAGCTTCTGTTGTGCTACACGGTTGTTGTTGTGATGTTAGCACAACGTTGTTACATTAGACGTCAAATTATTATTATTATTAGCCTTTATTTAACCAGGTAAAATCCCATTGAGATCAAAGATCTCTTTTCCAAGGGAGACCTGGCCAAGAGGGCAGCAGCAAGGTTACATTAAAAACAGTAAACAAATACATAAAACATGACATTTACAACATTAAAACTTGCTGACATGACACATGTGCATACAGACAAGGTAGACTGCAATCCTTTCACAGAAGCTTTAAACTCATTCAACGTAACTAGAGTTTGAAGTTTAATGTTCGATTGTAGGTTATTCCAAGCCTTTGGTGCTGAAAACCTAAATGCTTTCTTGCCCAGTTCAGTTCTTACTTTGGGGACGACAAATTGCAGAACATTCATTGAACGAAGATTGTGACTTCCTTGTTTCTTTGTTAAAAGACAAGACAGATAAGATGGAGTGATACCCAGAATGGTTTTGTAGATGAAAACATACCAATGATTGAAATGACGTGGTATTACCATAAATATTGTCATTTCACAAGGTGTCTAGAAAGTGCAGCACATTTGGAGCTCCAACGATGAATTGCTTAGCATGATTGGGAAAAAGCTATGAGTTATTTAATGAGTGTTGCTGAATAAGCTTGTTAAAAAAATGGAATGATGATGACGATGATGGCAAGCAGAAAAATGTTTGATTTGAACTCTTCTCCATAAAATAGGCATTGATGCTATAAAGTGTGATGGATCAAACCAAATAATTGATAGATGACTGAAATAATTGGTGGATGCATTATTTAGCAAAGGACATGAGCTGATTGGTAACTTCTCTTCTCTGTGGGAAGTGAGAAGCATGCTCCTCCATTGCTTGTAGACAACAATGAACAACATCAACATTCCAGTAGGAAATAAGAACACATCTTCAAGATGTTCAGCATCACAGATGATGTCTGTCACAGAGGTCACAAAGGTGAACTTTGACCTGCATAAAACCATCACGAAGAGAGGCTAAAACTCCACCTTTTCTTTCATTGTCTGTGACACTGGTCAAGTTTCTTGCTGCTGTCGTATATCTAAGCTGGCATTTTTGCTTTGACTTTTCCCTCCGCAGAGAATATCATTACAGCCCAGTATGGTCATGTCTTCCCTTTTTGGCTTTTCCACCATTTCCCTGGCTAATGTTAGCTTAGGACTCTTGGGCGAAAGAGTCCAAAGTGTTCTGAGAGCCCAGTGTTTACTTACCAGCCTTTCGCTTTGTTTTCCCTCTCTGACCAACGCAGCCGCAGTCATGCCGCCTGCGGTGCCCAGCTGGCGTGACCAAAACAGAAAGAGTTGAATTGTCAGCCACATGTGACATTTTCATCACAATCATTGATCTGTTTTGGTTTCCTTTCAAGAGACATCGATTCATGTGGTCCTTAGGATCATTGAAATAAGATGTTTTTAACTAAGTCTTTAGTTTCAAAGACAAACAGGATGATGTCCAATTGCTAGGATTTCAGGATGTTGATGTAGGGATAAGGTTGGGCAGATCAATATTAGAGTGGAACCTCCATTTACCAACTTCATTGGTTCTTGAAACTGACTTTGAAGTTTGTGTAGTAAAGAATGTAAACATGAATCATTAACAACAGTCCCTGTTTTAGTAAACAATGCACGAGTAGGTCAACAATGTATTCATGATCACAATAACACTATAACAACTGTCCACACACACACACACACACACACACACACACACACACACACACACACACACACACGTACCTATGATGCTCTCAACAACGTGAACTGTTGACACGCACACACACACAAAAGTCTCTCAAAAACGTGAACAAGCATTTTGCTACCATAAAAAAGAAAAGTGAAATAAATGTGCGTAAAAGGGAGACGAGGCTGAGAAGGGAAAGAGAGGAAGTGTGTGTGGCTTTCCTCTCCTCCTTAAAGTTCAAGTCCACAGCCAATCCCTCTTTCTTTCCAGGCTGGGTTGTTAGAGTTTTTGGAAACCAAATTGAGTAAGCAAAATAGACACAACTTGATGAATGTGAAGAAAGAAACACATGCATAAACAGGATGTGACCTAAGGGGCTCCGCCTCTCCAAAATGGCCGTGCTCCGTGTGTACTTTACTTCACAGGAAACTTTGCAGCTTATCTCTTTTTTTAAAGCATATTCTACGTATTTTTGGCCTTACTAAAGCATTTTCAAACACACACTAAATGAAGTAACATATCAATACTACAGTGGTATTGGCCAGACCAATCAGAGTGCGCTGTTCAGTATTGTTGCCACTGATTGGCTCAGCCTCAGACAGCCTTAGTGGAAACAAATGTGGGTGTTACTTATTAGTCTTTAAAGGATTCTCATAATGATAAAATCCATATAGGAGCATTCAAAGTTCCTTTCACTGGAACTAAGGGGCCAAGCCCAACTCCTGAAAAACAACCCCTCACCATAATTCCTCCTCCACCAAATTTCACAATGCAGTCCGAAATGTAGCGTTCTCCTGGCAACCTCCAAACCCAGACTGGTCCATCAGATTGCCAGATGGAAAAGTGTGATTCATCAGTCCAGTGGTGATGTCCTTTACACCACTGCATCCCACGCTTTGCATTGGACTTGGTGATGTATGGCTTAGATGCAGCTGCCCGGCCATTGAAACCCATTCCATGAAGCTCTCTGCGTACTGTACGTGGGCTAATTGGAAGGTGACATGAAGTTTGGAGCTCTGTAGCAAGTGACTGTGCAGAAAGTCTTTGCACTATGCTGACCTCTCTGTCAGTTTACGTGGCCTACAACTTGGTGGCTGAGTTGCTGTTGTTCCCAAACTCTTCACTTTTCTTATGAAAAAGTTGACTTTGGAATATTTAGGAGCGAGGAAATTTCACAACTGGATTTGTTGCACAGGTGGCATCCTATGACAGTTCCATGCTGGAAATCACTGAGAGCGGCCCATTCTTTCACAATTGTTTGTAGAAACAGTCTCCATGCCTAAGTGCTTGATTTGATACACCTGTGATTAGTGATTAGGACACCTGATTCTCATCATTTGGATGGGTGGACAAGATCAAGATGCTTTATTATTGTCCATTCTTTAACATGTACAAGACACATAAGAAGTGAAATTTCATTTTGGGCACAGTCCCACTAAGAGCAGATGTACGCTACAGGGGGACAAGACGGGACCGCCAACGGATCAGCCACTTACAGCGCTCCTTAAAAAAGGTGGGAAAAAGGTGATATTGGGAAAAAGTGGAAGAGTGATAAAAAATATCAGTCTAAGGCTGGACCCTCGGTAGGGGTCCAGACTGAGTCCAAGGAAAAAACCTCACAGAGCATAGCACACATAAACATGATACATATAATCACAACAACTCGCAACAGGGGGGTGGATTTGGGACTCTGGAGGCCGCCCCGCTGCTATAAAGCGCTACTCAGCCGTCATAACCCCGAAGAGGAATTAAGCAGTGGTGAAGGCGTTGATTGGGGAAGGGGCGGGTGCGTGCTTGTATGCCCAATTAACTTGGTGTCAGGACTTGGACTATGGCGTGGTTTGTTTTCCCATGGTGCAAATGATTTGGACCGGACATGGCGTGAAGGTAAGGACATGTTTAATATTTTAACTCAAAAAGCTCCAAAAGGTACAAACCAAAGGCGCTCACAGCGGAGGTAAAAAAAACTTGGCTATGAAAACAAAAGACTAGCACAAAGGCAATTAACTAAGAACACGAAAGAAAAAGACTTACTGTGGCATGGCATGAAGCATGAACAACAAGGTGATGTCGCCAGGAAGACAGCCTGGCAACTGGGAGCTTAAATAATAGTGACATGATTAGTGACAGCAGGTGCGTGACGCAAAATGTGAAAACGTGAGACAGGTGCGTGACATGAGGATGTGAACCAGGTGAAACTAATGGTTGCTATGGTGACAAAAAACAAAAGTGCACAAAAAGTCCAAAAACAAATCCGAACATGACTAAAACAAAACATGATCACACAGACATGACACTTGGGTGAGATGTTGAAATGTTTTTGTGAACTGGGGCCGATCTCAAAGTTCGATACCAGGTGTTATTGGAAAAAAAGGAAGGTCAAAAGCGTCCATCGTTGAGGTGTCCTCGGGGGAGTTTTTCACAACAGCCTGTTCCTGATAGCGTCAAGGCCATTCGAGGGAGTCAAATCGTAGATTAGGATGTTGTTTTCTTCGAGCAGTCAAAACAATGACTTGCCTGCTCTATGTCCGTGCTGGTTCCTCTCAAATTCAATTTAATTCTCCTTCTCGCTTCTCCATGATGAGATCCATTTTGCGATTCAGATCAGAAATCGCCACAGTCTGTGTTCCCACAGCCCGGCCAAATCCTTCCATTGCGACGAACAGCCGTTGGGCTCCTTGAGTGGTTGCCATCGTCTTCCGAATTGGATGATACACCAGAGCAATGCCCAGCCGAATCAGCAGGTGCACCGCGATCACGGTTCCAAATAGGTAGATGTCTTCCACGTCCTCGATGGAAAGGACTGAGAGGCACATGATTCTCCATTCATCCCAGGAGTCTCTCACGTACCCCGCAGCAATGGTTCCATCAGGGCAGCCAGGCTCCCCCGAACCTCTTTTCCTTGTCGAAAAGACTTTGTCAATTGCGTCGAGAGTCCAGCTGATCATAGCAATCAATGTCAATCAATGTTTATTTATGTAACCCTAAATCACAAGTGTCTCAAAAGGCTGTCAAGCCACAACGACATCCTTGGTACAGAGCCCACATAAGAGCAAGGAAAAACTCACCCCAGTGGGAGGTCAATGTGAATGACTATGAGAAACCTTGGAGAGGACCGCATATGTGGGTAACCCCCCCCCCCCCTCTAGGGGAGACCGAATGCAATGGATGTCGAGTGGGTCTGACATAATATTGTGAGAGTGGATCCAACATAATAGTAAGAGTCCAGTCCATAGTGGATCCAACATAATAGTAAGAGTCCAGTCCATAGTGGATCTAACATAATAGTGAGAGTCCAGTCCATAGTGGATCTAACATAATAGTGAGAGTCCAGTCCATAGTGGATCTAACATAATAGTGAGAGTCCAGTCCATAGTGGATTTAACATGATAGTGAGAGTCCAGTCCATAGTGGATCTAACATAATAGTGAGAGTCCAGTCCATAGTGGATCTAACATAATAGTAAGAGTCCAGTCCATAGTGGATCTAACATAATAGTGAGAGTCCAGTCCATAGTGGATCTAACATAATAGTGAGAGTCCAGTCCATAGTGGATCTAACATAATAGTAAGAGTCCAGTCCATAGTGGATCTAACATGATAGTAAGAGTCCAGTCCATAGTGGATCTAACATAATAGTGAGAGTCCAGTCCATAGTGGGGCCAGCAGGACACCATCCCGAGCGGAGACGGGTCAGCAGCGCAGAGATGTTCCCAACCGATGCACAGGCGAGCGGTCCACCCCGGGTCCCGACTGTGGACAGCCAGCACTTCATCCATGGCCACCGGACCTGTGCCCCCCCTCCACAAGGGAGAGGGGAGCAGAGGAGAAAATAAAAGAAACGGCAGATCAACTGGTCTAAAAGGGGGGTCTATTTAAAGGCTAGAGAATACAAATGAGTTTTAAGATGGGACTTAAATGCTTCTACCATATCCATGTTTGATGTTTAGATTTGAGGACAGCGCAAAGAAAGAGGCTTCAAAAAAGTTTGGACAAGACAAAACAAAACAAAGAAAGCAAGCAGGGAAGGAGGGAGCAGAGAAAAATGCGACCGCCCTCACCAAGAGGCAAGACAGACATCATACATTTGGCAATATAGTATAGACACACATATACTGTATATGTGTATATATATATATATATATATATATATATATATATATATATATATATATATATATATATATATATATATATATTCATTCAA
Source organism: Nerophis lumbriciformis (assembly GCF_033978685.3). NCBI lineage: Eukaryota > Metazoa > Chordata > Actinopteri > Syngnathiformes > Syngnathidae > Nerophis > Nerophis lumbriciformis. The sequence continues at coordinate 32,893,101 of NC_084577.2, read as the reverse complement.
TTATTAATTCATTTACACAGTAAGGACCAAAACTAATTTATCCTAAAACCTGAAGATAAACATTTCCGCAATTTGTTTTCCAGACATCTATCCATTTTCTACCGCTTGTCCTATTCGGGTCCGCGGGGGGTCATGTTATAAAATAAAGTTGATAGTGCATGTGGAACATCGCTGGTATAATGCACATGCCACGGTTAGATGACAATAATACTTTGCACACGTATATTTATGTGGAAAGTTGAACACAGCTTGATGGAAGACTTTGAATATCTCCCTGGAAGTAAACTTATGATACACAGACAACAACACAACAGCTTGTCTTTCTGGTCAACACCACCACACTAGCAGCAGTTTAGCCACAAATCCAACTTGTTGTGGACACATGAGAGTAGGCAGGAGCATAGATGGGCATGAGATGGGAGGGAATGACACAAGAGACTGAGAGGAGGGAGAGCATGTACTAGGTAAGTACAGCCGTCACACTGTGACATCACAAATAGCCCTCTGTAGGGAGAGCATGTACTACGTAACGTACGTAGGGAGAGCATGTACTAGGTAAGTACAGCCGTCACACTGTGACATCACAAATAGCCCTCTGTAGGGAGAGCATGTACTACGTAACGTACGTAGGGAGAGCATGTACTAGGTAAGTACAGCCGTCACACTGTGACATCACAAATAGCCCTCTGTAAAAAAAAAGAAAGACTGCAAAACACAGCGTCCAAAATGGGTGAACTTTCTGATTGGACTCTTTGGCATTGTTCCACACGAGTATCCAACAATTTGGTCAACATTTAACAATATCATCATTGTTAAATAGAGATCAAGTCCAAATGCTCCCCACTTGAGGACAGCCATCAGAGTTGTACAAACTTATTTCTACGCTTCTCATCAGCAGCTACGTGCTATTCATGTTAGCATGGTTTTGCTCAAATAGGATTTCTTTCCTTCTATCTTGTGTGGTGCAAAGCACAGCAATACAAAGAAACAACTCTTACTATATTTTTGTCAAGAATTCTGAATACATCAAAATGCTACAACATTGTTTCACTTGGCCTACTTTTAGTTCCCAACAAGGTACCAAACAAACAGGGTCAAAATGTATATTTATGGTGAACCTTCTATCTTTAAATGTTTTGAAGTGGTGAACTCTGCTGTTGATGTGGGCCACAACAAGAGTGTTACCACGGCAACCTTATCATTGCTCTCCGTGAGCTCTGCTCTCCATCACAGAGGAGCAAAGTGTGCCAGTGACCTCACTCGTAAAGAAAGCCAAGTTTGGATGAAAAAGGCCAGCAGCGCTCAAAGACAATCTTGGTAGGGCGTAATTAAGAAGCCAGGGCATACTTGTAAGAGCTTAGCATGAAAACCTTTCCACTCTTAGCAACATCACTTCTTTTACACAAGTTCAACATAAGCGTCAAAACTAATACTCCATACAATTATTCACTTGGCACTTTTTACAATGTGTACAATCAAGGAGCAATCTAGTGTGGGTCAGGGTGACTATATACCAACTGTGTGTTATAAGCTGCTCACAAAACAAAGCAGTGTATTATCTAATAATATTTCATTTTCGCATTATGCCAACAGACAGAAAATGGCAGGGAAAAATTGCTTCTGGACTTTGGACATCACTGCTTCTTGTATCTGTGTTCTCTGCGTGGTTCCTAACATTGTGTGAGATCTGTGGAGTTGCAGCTTTAATTGGTTCTGTCAAGTAGATCGCACTTGAAAAACTACAGTAGTTTTATGATTGTACAGCATTTACCTTGGAGATCTTACCGGGTTCATTGTGACATTTGCTACGCCAACGTGCGATGGGCAGCTTCCTAACACCAATTGTTGCTACTAACCTAAAGCAGAACTGTTAGCCAAGAGACAGGTCGTAGTCAGAAAAAGTCAAAAGCTGGGCAGTCTTATACGAAGGAAAAGGACCAATAATGCTCATTTGAAAGTGAGTAACTACAAGAAGGTTTCAGCCCTAAGTTGACTTAAAGGGGTACACATTAGGATTTGTTTCTATATTTAAAAGACTTCCTTGTGGTCTACATAACATGTCATGGTGCCTATTTGCTCAATATGTTGTAGACATTAGGTTTTACAGACCAATTTCCCTTTTCTGACTGCCTCGCCAGGATGTGTCATTTTGTGTCTTATTTACTTGCCTCCTCCACTTCCAATGCAAATTGTAGCTTTTACTTTTTCTTTATTCTGACTATTGCAATAAAAGAGTGGCACATTTGCTTCCAAGCAGAATCCCTGGGCTCACCAGCTATTTGGCAATATTGTGCATCCACTATGAGCTCCTTTAATAAACACAATCAGTCCAGACTGGTTGACCATTAGGTCACACATTTACTTCCACTCTCGTCTTTTTCCTCTGAGATGTGTATTTGGATGACATATTTGTCCACATTGGGAAGATGCCTGATTCCAGAGGTAATCAAACTCCATCTTTACCTAAACTGGGTCACATGGGAGAAAATAAATGGAATTAAAACTTCTTTTGCCAGGAAACCACCTCCACAAGCTTTTCTGCTTCAATTCATTTTCCAGTGTGGGGGTTGGGCTTCAGTGGCGATGCAGGCCTTTTTGGGGTGTAAACACGTAGTCTGTGTCTTCAACGTGTGCTCACGTTACAGCTTTAGGGTGTGGCCTGATCATTGTGTGGGGGTTTGAGGGTCTCCAAGTCCCCCTCCTCCTGAAGCCAAACATGTGCCAGTCCCATGCGGTCTCAAGGCCACAATCCAGATGAGAAGGATTCTTTTTTCCTTTACTGCTTTTTAATGTGAGGGGAGGGTTTTCACATAACTGCTTCTGAAACCAAGAGCCAATTGGTTGACTTAGTATTTGTTGTCATCGCTGATCTCTCCTTCAGGACGTCACATGACTGTTTGGCCCAAGAGAGAAGTAAAGTAGGGTTGTTGTCATAGATGAATGATTTAGCCTATTGACTATTATTGTGTGTTTTCAGGTGACCAAAAATAATCCTAAATGTATTTCTCAGATGTGTTTGTAGCATCTTTGTCAATTGGAGTCATTACAAAGTTCTTTATTTTCACTTTCTGGGTCTCGGGGTTTGTTTGTGTTTTTCAATGAAGTTCTGGAAATGTCAGTGACTCTATTGTGGGACGGCGATAAGTTAGAGAAGGTATTCCTTTGACTTTATTGACGTATACTGGTGGATGGATTTAAGATGAGAGATGACATCATGTCTTTTTAAAGTTGAGCTGCAGGTAACTAAGTTCTGGAAGACTCAGAGAACTTCTTGGTTTGGTCTCGGTTTAATCTGAAGTTGTCTTTATTTTGATGTTATCATGTCATGATTTTAGCAGTCCGACCCACTTGACCCCTCTGCTCTAAACATTTACAATCAAATGTAAATTCAAGTTTCAGTTCTTGGTTTTAGGAGACCGTCTCAGAAATAATTGACAAGTTGAAACTTTCTTTATTGCAAGACTGTCTGCTATTGCCTTGTTTTGCTCGCATGTTTGCGTTAGCGATTGTTCGCTGCTTGCATGATTTCAAAAAGTGTCGCTGCTTGTTGCCGTCCAAGATTCAGAGCTGCTTTTCCTACAAAATCCAGCTTTCCCCCTTGAAGAGTCGGGTTTCTACATGATGACAACACCACCTGGAGCTCCACTCGTCTACCTGCAGCCCCAAACTCTGCAACCCGGTCCCACTCCAACAAGTCTGTCTGAGCGCCGCCGTGTTTGTCAGCGTTGAAGAATCTCTGTGCGGTTTGGAGCCTTTCTCTAATGAAGCACAATTACAAAGAAGAGAAGCTCATGAAAAATATGAACCCCAACTTCCATGGAGTGCTTGATGACTCCCCTAATAGGAGCCATATGCGTCCCCTCGTAAAAGTCTGTTATGGCGGCAGAGAGTGAATTAGCCAGAGCGAGCAGTCACCAAATCTTCAATCTCACTGCCAGCCTCACCAGCAGTGATAGCCAACGATCACAGGCATGTCATGAGGTGAGGTGTTTACAAACACCGTGGCTTGTGTACCGATAGAAACAACTTCACAAGGATGGAAAGAACACACAAATCATGGATGAGCAGTCAGCATCCTTGGAAATGGTGAAAGGACAGCTGCAAGTCAACAATGGCGGGCCCTGAAGGGATTCACGTGGAAACCACCAGTTTCATCACAACTTTTAAGGGGACGTTTATGCAGCAACAATTGAATGACATTTGTGTCATTGACTGAGATTTAGCTGACTCCCAATTAGTGAACACACTATCTCTTATTAGAGCATCAGACTGGAGGGTCTCTGGCACAAAGAAGAATAACAGTCAAATGGGATTTAGGAGTGAAAAACATGAAAGTATAATATTCATGCCAGACCAGCGGTTGGCGATGTCACCTTGTCAAGTTGTGTTAACTGCAGGAGTTGTCAAGAAAAGTCACCATCTTGCTGTACTGCTGTAGTCCACCATTGTTGTTTTGCTTTCAAGTACAAAAACCCAAAGCAGGGAAGTTGTGTAAATGCTAAATAAAAACAATGACAACTTATATTTCATTGAATAGACTGCAAAGACAAGATACTTAACAAAACTAACAAAAAATATATTTTTTGCAAATAATAGCTCATTTGGAATTGGATGCCTGCAACATGTTTCAAAAAAGCTGGCACAAGTGGCAAAAAAGAGTGAGAAAGTTGAGGAATGCTCATCAAACACTTATTTTGAACATCCCACAGGTGAACAGGCTAATTGGGAAATTGTATGTGACACATTACCAGTGCAGTAATGTAGTATGTGACACATTACCAGTGCAGTAATGTAGTATGTGACACATTACCAGTGCAGTAATGTAATATGTGACACATTACCAGTGCAGTAATGTAGTATGTGACACATTACCAGTGCAGTAACGTAACGGGGACGGCGTGGCGCAGTGGAAGAATGGCCGTGCGCGACCCGAGGGTCCCTGGTTCAATCCCCACCTAGTACCAACCTCGTCATGTCCGTTGTGTCCTGAGCAAGACACTTCACCCTTGCTCCTGATGGGTGCTGGTTAGCGCCTTGCATGGCAGCTCCCTCCATCAGTGTGTGAATGTGTGTGTGAATGGGTAAATGTGGAAGTAGTGTCAAAGCGCTTTGAGTACCTTGAAGGTAGAAAAGCGCTATACAAGTACAACCCATTTATCATTTAATGTAGTATGTGACACATTACCAGTGCAGTAATGTAGTATGTGACACATTACCAGTGCAGTAATGTTGTATGTGACACATTACCAGTGCAGTAATGTAGTATGTGACACATTACCAGTGCAGTAATGTAATATGTGACACATTACCAGTGCAGTATTGTAGTATGTGACACATTACCAGTGCAGTAATGTAGTATGTGACACATTACCAGTGCAGTAATGTAGTATGTGACACATTACCAGTGCAGTAACGTAGTATGTGACACATTACCAGTGCAGTAATGTAGTATGTGACACATTACCAGTGCAGTAACGTAGTATGTGACACATTACCAGTGCAGTAATGTAGTATGTGACACATTACCAGTGTAGTAACGTAGTATGTGACACATTACCAGTGTAGTAATGTAGTATGTGACACATTACCAGTGCAGTAATGTAGTATGTGACACATTACCAGTGCAGTAATGTAGTATGTGACACATTACCAGTGCAGTAATGTAGTATGTGACACATTACCAGTGCAGTAATGTAGTATGTGACACATTACCAGTGCAGTAATGTAGTATGTGACACATTACCAGTGCAGTAATATAGTATGTGACACATTACCAGTACAGTAATATAGTATGTGACACATTACCAGTGCAGTAATGTAGTATGTGACACATTACCAGGGCAGTAATGTAGTATGTGACACATTACCAGTGTAGTAATGTAGTATGTGACACATTACCAGAGCAGTAATGTAGTATGTGACACATTACCAGTGCAGTAACGTAGTATGTGACACATTACCAGTGCAGTAATGTAGTATGTGACACATTACCAGTGTAGTAACGTAGTATGTGACACATTACCAGTGTAGTAATGTAGTATGTGACACATTACCAGTGCAGTAACGTAGTATGTGACACATTACCAGTGCAGTAATGTAGTATGTGACACATTACCAGTGCAGTAATGTAGTATGTGACACATTACCAGTGCAGTAATGTAGTATGTGACACATTACCAGTGCAGTAATGTAGTATGTGACACATTACCAGTGCAGTAATATAGTATGTGACACATTACCAGTGCAGTAATGTAGTATGTGACACATTACCAGTGCAGTAATGTAATATGTGACACATTACCAGTGTAGTAATGTAGTATGTGACACATTACCAGTGCAGTAATGTAGTATGTGACACATTACCAGTGTAGTAATGTAGTATGTGACACATTACCAGTGCAGTAATGTAGTATGTGACACATTACCAGTGCAGTAATGTAGTATGTGACACATTACCAGTGCAGTAAATGATAGTTTTAGCTTGCAAGAACTCCTTTTCAGACACAAAGGACCCTGCTAGAGTTTTTTCTCTTCAAATATGGATTTGTTGAAGAATAGCTTAGTTTAGTTGACAGCGAGTGATGTCACATGCACAATCACAGCTTATGTCCACATGTGTTGACCAGAAACCTGGCACTTGCCCGCGCTGCCCGACTGCTGTTCAGGGTTTTTTTTTAAAGGTGACGGGAAAAAAATCATCTCCCTTTGGCTCCCTGAGAGCCTAACAGGGTCCCTGCGTGATGATGGGATCCAGATGCTGCTGGAGAGGCCTCTGATGGATGGAGGTCAGGATGAAGTCTCATTTCCCTCTCCTCTTGGACTCGTCTGAAGCTTTTCATGACCTCCACGCTGCATTTCATGGACTCCTTTACACTTTCAACTCAGGATTTAGTGAAAGATGATCATCAGGTCATTTCAAATGGGCCAACATTGTTTCCACACTTGAATACACGTCGCCTCTCTCCTGCTATGTTGTTCTTGCATTTGGCCAGTTTCACTTTCTAGTTCAGTCTTTGCAGCCTGAATAAAACTCCTGTGTGGCGACGCCAACGTACGTTACACCGTCTCATTTCTGCCCGGGCAAAGTCTGCGTGACTCGCTGTAAAGGCTATGATTGGTCAAGAATAATTCTTGTTCAGAGGACGTACCAACATGATCACTTCTCTCCAATGATCCTTCGCTGGCGACAAAGGAAGCTAAGTAGCTTATTTGTCACTGAGTGTACATAGCTATAAAAACAGCCGTGTTCAAAGTGCGGCCCGCAGCACATTGTAGAAAAAAATGTACAAAAAAAGCAAACATTTGAACAATAAAACATGTCATGTCTGTGTGATCAAGTTTTGTTTGGCCATGTGCTTTTTTGGATTTTGTCACTTCCTGTTTTTTCACTCCCCGTTTTGTTTCCATGACAACCCATTAGTTTTCACCTGTCCTCTTGTCACACACCTGATTCATTTGCACTCACGCACCTGTTGTTAATCATGTCTGCGTTATTTAAGCTTTTCATTTTCTGTTGGTCGGCCTGGCGACATCACATTCATGCTCTGCACTCTTGACATGCTGCTTACTCTGTCCAGGTCATAGTTCATGCTGCTCTTTTCTGTTTTTTGTTTATTCAAGCCACTGTTTTGTACCTCCTTTTGTTTCTTCCTTTTTTCCATAGTTCTGCCTTTGTGCCAGTTTTGTTTTATTAGCCAAGTTTGTTCCCCGCCTTATGTTTATACTTTTTATAATCTATCATTAAATCATGTATTTAACTTCACGCCATGTCCGGTCCAATTCTTATGCATCTCGGGAAAACAAACCAACCCATAGTCCAAGTATTGACAGTAGAGAGGGATGGATAACTTTCACATTTGAACCGATACAGTACCAATTCCCTGCGGTATCTAGGAATCGATACCAGTACTCAACTGTACAAATCTTTGTTACTTTTGTGTGTGTGTACGACAAAATATTGTACCATTAGATTTTACGCAAATCGTACCGACGGAATTTAGTCAATAAATTTAAAAGTACCAAACTCGGTATTCATCCCTAAACATGCAACAAGAATACGTTGTTACTAATAACTATTCATATATATATATATATATATATATATATATATATATATATATATATATATATATATATATATATATATATATATATATATATATATATATATATATATATATGTGATTACTCACTTGCATGTATAAAATGTGCTTAAGTAAAGACCCAATATTTGTGCACAAATGCGTCCGGAAGGTTTTTAAATAGTATACTTGAATGCATGTCTTTATTTGTCCAAAATTTGGTAACAGTTTTATCCAAAGTTCTTTCAGGCCGTATTTTGGAGTGAAATTTGCTCGGGAGCACACCAGTCAGAGTCATTGTTGAACTGATAAATGCATTGATCTGATCACTGACCGTATAGAGATCACTATGTCGTAGACCACCACATAATGATCTCCAAACTGACAAAATATGGTTGTATGTCACTTTCTTGGATGTTGAGCTAGTATCTATCAGGAAGATCACGGAGAGTGTGTTTTAATGCTAGCTTATCTGAACGCAAGTACAATTACTGCGGTGTTCCTCAAGGAAGCTGCTTAGGTCCTTTACTTTTTATTATTTGGACTAATGATCTTCCCTGTGTTACAACAAACACCAATATGGTTATGTATGCAGATGACACAACTGTCACACATGCTACCTCTACCTTAAATGACCTAGAAAATAACTTCAATCAGGACCTGGAGAGAGAGTCACGCTGGGTAAAAGATAATAAACGTCACCTTTATCTTTACTTTTTACACCAAAATGCGTCTGTTCTCCCTTTTCTGTCTACACACTGTGTCTGCTTGTAAGTACTCTGTGTGTGTGAGCTGCCCAACATGCCTGTCTTGTGTGTGTGTGTGTGTGTGTGTGTGTGTGTGTGTGTGTGTGTGTGTGTGTGTGTGTGTGTGTGTGTGTGTGTGTGTGTGTGTGTGAGCATTTTTATACAATGAATAAATATTTCAAAAAGAATGAAAGTGCCCCCCAATCTTAAACACACCTTCAGCTAAGGTGAATGTTGACATCTGACTGAAATACGTTATCAGGAATTCATTGAAAATGTCTTAAATGGCAGACAAAGGTTAATTTAGTGAGTTTAGAGTCAAAGAGTAAAAAGAAAAATCATGATTAATATGCAGACAGTGCAGTTTAGTATAAAGTCCTAATATATATTTCAGATACTTTATTTTCCCCAGGAGGACAAGATAAAGTGAAGTATTACACAGTCGAGTAGTAGAGTGCAGGTTTCTTTGCAGAGATGACACCAAAGATGAGACATTGTGAACGTTTGTTTGTCTTTCAGGACCATGCTGACCGTGCACAACGTCTTGCTTCTGCTCTTCTTCTTGCTAAGCCTGGCCTGCTCCCTCAACCCCAGAGACCCCAATGTGTGCAGTCTGTGGGAGAGGTGAGGAGAATGTCATCTTTTCTGTGATGGAGGGGCAAGGGTCAGCATTCAGCGCAGTCAGAATGTTATGTCGCATTCTCAGGCCTTTTATCTCCTTTCATGGACAATTCCAAGCTGTTGCGTTATTGTGTAGCATATACTGCTTTTCATTGAGACACACAGCAAAGCTAAAAACAAACATAACATGTACAATATAAGAAGAAAATGTTGAAAACATATTAGTTTTCCTTTTTTCGTATTATATATACACATTTGTTGTCTATGTATACATGAATATACATATAAATATATACATTCTTATACATACAATTTCAACGTGTTCTTGTTGTTATATATATATATATATATATATATATATATATATATATATATATATATATTAGTCGAGGTTACTGTGGTTTATCCATTATACAGTGCTCAATACCAAAGTAGAGCAAAATATATGTTAGGTCAGGAAAAAACACAGAGGCTATATCATCCCAACAAGCCTGTTTCGCAGGTTTCGCAGGTATAAAATCCCCTGCGAAACATTATATATGAAAATCATTCATTACAAAATCAAATATTTTCATAGCTAGAGCATAAAAAAATGTTCACAACCTTTTAAATAAATATTTCAACATTATGAGAGCCCTGAAAACCTGAAGTACACCCATTAGTCATGTTTTTAATCCAACATAGAAATTGTGCCTGTGGCTGAGCCAATCAGTGAACGGCACACTCTGATTGCTGGGTTGTCCTCTAGTGGCCATTACTGCTGTAGTGTTGATATTTTTAGTTTACTTAGCCATTTTTATGCTTGAAAATGCTTCATTTAGACCAAAAGTTGTTTTTTAAAGAATTCTGCTTTATGGTGAATATTTAGACGGCGAGGGACTCATTGGAAAAGTGAAAAAATGCATGGCCAGCAAAATCAGGCAGGTTGAAAGTAGTGAGGTGGCTCTTTGAGGAGTGGGCTTAGTAGTGAGGTGGCTCTTTGAGGAGTGGGCTTAGTAGTGAGGTGGCTCTTTGAGGAGTGGGCTTAGTAGTGAGGTGGCTCTTTGAGGAGTGGGCTTAGTAGTGAGGTGGCTCTTTGAGGAGTGGGCTTAGTATTGAGGTGGCTCTTTGAGGAGTGGGCTTAGTAGTGAGGTGGCTCTTTGAGGAGTGGGCTTAGTAGTGAGGTGGCTCTTTGAGGAGTGGGCTTAGTAGTGAGGTGGCTCTTTGAGGAGTGGGCTTAGTATTGAGGTGGCTCTTTGAGGAGTGGGCTTTAGTAGTGAAGTGGCTCTTTGAGGAGTGGGCTTAGTATTGAGGTGGCTCTTTGAGGAGTGGGCTTAGTAGTGAGGTGGCTCTTTGAGGAGTGGGCTTAGTAGTGAGGTGGCTCTTTGAGGAGTGGGCTTAGTAATGAGGTGGCTCTTTGAGGAGTGGGCTTAGTAGTGAGGTGGCTCTTTGAGGAGTGGGCTTTGTAGTGAGGTGGCTCTTTGAGGAGTGGGCTTAGTATTGAGGTGGCTCTTTGAGGAGTGGGCTTAGTAGTGAGGTGGCTCTTTGAGGAGTGGGCTTAGTATTGAGGTGGCTCTTTGAGGAGTGGGCTTTAGTAGTGAAGTGGCTCTTTGAGGAGTGGGCTTAGTATTGAGGTGGCTCTTTGAGGAGTGGGCTTAGTAGTGAGGTGGCTCTTTGAGGAGTGGGCTTAGTAATGAGGTGGCTCTTTGAGGAGTGGGCTTAGTAGTGAGGTGGCTCTTTGAGGAGTGGGCTTTGTAGTGAGGTGGCTCTTTGAGGAGTGGGCTTAGTATTGAGGTGGCTCTTTGAGGAGTGGGCTTAGTAGTGAGGTGGCTCTTTGAGGAGTGGGCTTAGTATTGAGGTGGCTCTTTGAGGAGTGGGCTTAGTAGTGAGGTGGCTCTTTGAGGAGTGGGCTTAGTATTGAGGTGGCTCTTTGAGGAGTGGGCTTAGTAGTGAGGTGGCTCTTTGAGGAGTGGGCTTAGTATTGAGGTGGCTCTTTGAGGAGTGGGCTTAGTAGTGAGGTGGCTCTTTGAGGAGTGGGCTTAGTATTGAGGTGGCTCTTTGAGGAGTGGGCTTAGTGGTGAGGTGGCTCTTTGAGGAGTGGGCTTTGTAGTGAGGTGGCTTTTTGAAGAGTGGGCTTAGTAGTGAGGTGGCTCTTTGAGGAGTGGCCTTAGTATTGAGGTGGCTCTTTGAGGAGTGGGCTTAGTAGTGAGGTGGCTCTTTGAGGAGTGGGCTTAGTATTGAGGTGGCTCTTTGAGGAGTGGGCTTTGTAGTGAAGTGGCTTTTTGAGGAGTGGGCTTAGTATTGAGGTGGCTCTTTGAGGAGTGGGCTTAGTATTGAGGTGGCTCTTTGAGGAGTGGGCTTAGTAGTGAGGTGGCTCTTTGAGGAGTGGGCTTTGAAGTGAGGTGGCTCTTTGAGGAGTGGGCTTAGTAGTGAAGTGGCTCTTTGAGGAGTAGGCTTAGTATTGAGGTGGCTCTTTGAGGAGTGGGCTTAGTAGTGAGGTGGCTCTTTGAGGAGTGGGCTTAGTAGTGAGGTGGCTCTTTGAGGAGTGGGATTTGTAGTGAGGTGGCTCTTTGAGGAGTGGGCTTAGTAGTGAAGTGGCTATTTGAGGAGTAGGCTTAGTATTGAGGTGGCTCTTTGAGGAGTGGGCTTAGTATTGAGGTGGCTCTTTGAGGAGTGGGCTTAGTAGTGAGGTGGCTCTTTGAGGAGTGGGCTTAGTAGTGAAGTGGCTCTTTGAGGAGTGGGCTTTGAAGTGAGGTGGCTCTTTGAGGAGTGGGCTTAGTAGTGAAGTGGCTCTTTGAGGAGTAGGCTTAGTATTGAGGTGGCTCTTTGAGGAGTGGGCTTAGTAGTGAGGTGGCTCTTTGAGGAGTGGGCTTAGTAGTGAGGTGGCTCTTTGAGGAGTGGGCTTAGTAGTGAGGTGGCTCTTTGAGGAGTGGGATTTGTAGTGAGGTGGCTCTTTGAGGAGTGGGCTTAGTAGTGAAGTGGCTATTTGAGGAGTAGGCTTAGTATTGAGGTGGCTCTTTGAGGAGTGGGCTTAGTATTGAGGTGGCTCTTTGAGGAGTGGGCTTAGTAGTGAGGTGGCTCTTTGAGGAGTGGGCTTAGTAGTGAAGTGGCTCTTTGAGGAGTGGGCTTAGTAGTGAGGTGGCTCTTTGAGGAGTGGGCTTAGTATTGAGGTGGCTCTTTGAGGAGTGGGCTTTGTAGTGAGGTGGCTCTTTGAGGAGTGGTCATAGTAGTGAGGTGGCTCTTTGAGGAGTGGGCTTAGTAGTGAAGTGGCTCTTTGAGGAGTGGGCTTAGTAGTGAGGTGGCTCTTTGAGGAGTGGGCTTAGTAGTGAGGTGGCTCTTTGAGGAGTGGGCTTTGTGCTGAAGGACTCTGATCCTAATAATCAACTCCTATTTGCAGAGGATTTGAATGACTGATTTGAATGAAAACACAGATGAGCAGGAATGAAAAGTTGTTGTTAATGTTTGTGTGCAGCTTCACCACCTCAGTCAAGGAGTCGTACTCGCATCCTTACGACCATGTGACCGAGGAGCCCTGCTCGGACCCTGGGACCAACTACAGATGCCCGCGTCACAGGTAGCGCCAACATCCTCGGCAGCAGCGACTTGCGGCTCTTTAAGACCTGAATGTCCTTCTTCCAGGATCACCTACAAGAGCGCATACAGGCAGGCGGTGAAGACGGACTACCGCAAGCGCTACCAGTGCTGCCCGGGCTACTACGAGAGCGCCAACACATGTGTTGGTAAGTTATTGCTAAATCATCTGGAGAAAATATCAACGGTGCTAGACAAAAGTCTTCTGAAGTAGCACCATCAGATGAACATTATGCACATTTTGTTGAAGCACTCAATCTGCATGGTCAACATGTTGATGAGCCTACCATGCCAGAGTCCACAAAATGTGCCTTTCTCTGCTGGCTTCTGTGGTGTCGCACAGTGAAACATTCCAGGAAACAGCACTTTCCTGTCTTGCTGCTTATTTGTCGTGTCCCAGGTGGACAAAACATAATAAAAGATTAATATTACACTAACTGAGGTTTTAATGTATTAAAACATGCTAAACGAGTGTATAATATTACTTCTTCTCCATGTCTCAACAATTAGTTTGTTCACTTCAACATGCACCATGTTACCGCTTTTCTAAGAGGGAAATAAAAGGGAAAAAACAGATATGTATGATTTTCATACCAAATAATATTATTCTCATTACACAATATATATACAATTATGTTATTCCCTTATTTATAAGTGTATTTCACAACAGGCAGATAAAGTGTTGGTTTTAAGATTTTTTATATTATATAATATACATTTTAATTGTTATATTATATTATTATCTCATCATTAGTATTATTATTTTATTAGATTATTAAACAATATTATCCATAGCGGGGTTTAATTTGTAAACGCCTTTGAAAACAGGCGAATAAAGGATTAAAGAAAAAAATATGGAGTACATTGATGGATGGATAGTAATTGTTCATTGATTGAGTGATTGAGACTTTTATTAGTAGATTGCACAGTACAGTACATATTCCCTACAATTGACCACTAAATGGTAACACCACAATAAGTTTGAACAAGTTTTTCAACTTGTTTAAGCCGGTATATATCTATCTATATATATATATATGTATATATATATATATATATATATATATATATATATATATATATATATATATATATATATATATATATATATATATATTAGTCGAGGTTTCTGTGGTCTGTCCATTATACAGTATATATATATATATATATATATATATATATATATATATATATATATATATATATATATATATATATATATATATATATATATATATATATATATATATATATATATATATACATATGTTTATTAGCTGCCATTAATTTATTAGTGCTTTTCAAAACAGGTGGTTAAAGTTTAAAAAGAAAAACTAAAACAATAGTATGACTTTTATATGGTATTTTATATTATTCTTTTATCAGATTATTATTACATTATCTTTGGCAGACTTTAATTTATAAGAGACTTTAAAAAGAGGCGAATAAAGAATTCAAAGTAAAATATATGAAATACAAAAGTAAGAAAAACTATTCATTATTATGTTATAGTATCAATAATTATAATTATAATAATTATAGTATTATTACATGTATATTTATTAATAATAACTGCCATACATGTATTAGTGCTTTTCAAAAGAGGCATTTCAAGTTTAAAAAGAGTTTAAAAAATGAAATACAATGTGGATAAAAATGATAGTATGCATTTTTCATATTATCTAAGATTATTAATATTAATATACATGCAATAATTATTAGTTGCCTTTCATTATAAGCACTTTTCAAAACTTTTGTACTTGAAAATAGGAAGTAGAAAAGTGAAAATAGGTGATGGTTAAGTGAAAGCAGAAGGCGTGTCATTGAAATATCTCTGATGGTGACATCTCCAAATATTCTTGTCAACATGTGGTCTTCTTCTGAGGGCATTTGGAGAGAAAAGCAGTCAGATGTTGTCTGTCATCACCAGCTCGCTGCACCCAGGAGTGCGTCCACGGCCGCTGCGTGGCTCCAGACCGATGTCAGTGCGAGGGAGGCTGGCGAGGCCACGACTGTTCAAGCGGTATGGAAAGTTCCTTATTGACTTTCTTCTTGAAATCCCCTTTAGGCCATGGGATTGCCTTCTAAACACTGCTGACACAACAAGAAATGACATCTTCTAAACACTGCTGACACAACAAGAAATGACATCTTCCCGTCAGTCCAGCGGCTCACAGCCATTGCAAACATTAGGCTTTTCCAATGGAAACAAGCAGTGAGTCATTAGTTGGAGCCCAGAAGCAGCTTCAGTGGTGGAGACACACTCCTGATTAATAGGAATAACTCTTAGTCTCAGCTAGTGTGTGAGAGCCTAACCCTGATTAATATCAATAACTCTTAGTCTCAGCTAGTGTGTGAGAGCCTAACCCTGATTAATATCAATAACTTTTAGTCTCAGCTAGTGTGTGAGACCCTAACCCTGATTAATATCAATAACTCTTAGTCTCAGCTAGTGTGTGAGAGCCTAACCCTGATTAATATCAATAACTTTTAGTCTCAGCTAGTGTGTGAGACCCTAACCCTGATTAATATCAATAACTCTTAGTCTCAGCTAGTGTGCGAGACCATAACCCTGATTAATATCAATAACTCTTAGTCTCAGCTAGTGTGTGAGAGCCTAACCCTGATTAATATCAATAACTTTTAGTCTCAGCTAGTGTGTGAGACCCTAACCCTGATTAATATCAATAACTCTTAGTCTCAGCTAGTGTGTGAGAGCCTAACCCTGATTAATATCAATAACTTTTAGTCTCAGCTAGTGTGTGAGACCCTAACCCTGATTAATATCAATAACTCTTAGTCTCAGCTAGTGTGTGAGACCCTAACCCTGATTAATATCAATAACTCTTAGTCTCAGCTAGTGTGTGAGACCCTAACCCTGATTAATATCAATAACTCTTAGTCTCAGCTAGTGTGTGAGAGCCTAACCCTGATTAATAAGAATAACTCTTAGTCTCAGCTAGTGTGTGAGACCCTATCCCTGATTAATATCAATAACTCTTAGTCTCAGCTAGTGTGCGAGACCCTAACCCTGATTAATAGGAATAACTCTTAGTCTCAGCTAGTGTGCGAGAACCTAAATGTAGCCAGCCTAACATGAATCACTGTGGGACACCATCACAGTTGTTGTCATGTCAACATCAGGTTGTTATTTGGAAGAACGCTAGAATGAAAAAAACTTGTATTGCAGGTGCTGGAGCCTATCTCAGCAACCCCAAAAGGGACAAGCGGTAGAAAATGGATGGATGTATTCAAGAGCTGCAGTAGATTGCTGCTCACTTTAGGCCCTTTTCAATCCTGAACTTTTGGTTCCTACAACCTATAAAAAGATCTTTAGGATCCTGTAGAAGTTTGTGTTTCCACCGCATTTCACACTTCAGGTAGTTTCTCTAAATGAGGCTGATGACGAATGGAGGAGTACTTTACTATATTTCATCTCCACTGATACGTATGGAGGAGTACTTTATTATATTTCATCTCCATTGATACCTATGGAGGAGTACTTTACTATATTTCATCTCCACTGACACCACCTCAACAAACAATATTCGCTCACATCTTTTACTAAAAAAGTAAGTCAATGAAATACAAAACATTAATATACAAAACAATATCATTTATTAAATAAAGTGTACCGAATTGTTCATAACAAGTCAGAAAGTTGTCTCCTCAGTAAATAATGAATTAATTAGGGTCCATTTCATGTGTAAATAACAATATATCAATAAAAAATGTCAATGTTTATCTGTAATTAACTAGATATCAATAATAATTGTCAGTGTTTATCTGTAAATAACAATATATAAACAATACATGTCAGTGTTTATCTGTAAATAACTATATTTAAATAATAAATGTCAGTGTTTATCTGTAAATAACAATATATCAATAATAAATGTCAGTGTTTATCTTTAAATAACTGTAAAAAATAATAAATGTCAGTGTTTATCTGTAAATAACAATATATAAATAATAAATGTCAGTGTGTATCTGTAAATAACAATGTATAAATAATGAATGTCAGTGTTTATTTGTAAATAACTATATATAAATAATAAATGTCAGTGTCTATATGTAAATAACAATATATAAATAATAATTTGTCAGTGTTTATCTGTAAATAACAATGTAAAAATAATAAATGTCAGTGTTTATCTGTAAATAACAATATATAAATAATAAATGTAAGTGTTTATCTGTAAATAACAATATACAAATAATAAATGTCAGTGTTTATCTGTAAATAACAATATATAAATAATAGATATCAGTGTTTATCTGTAAATAGCAATATACAAATAATAGATGTCAGTGTTTATCTGTAAATAACAATATATAAATAATAATGTCAGTGTTTATCTGTAAATAACAACAGAAAAATAGTAAATGTCAGTGTTTATCAGTAAATAACAATAATTAAATAATAAATGTCAGTGTTTATCTGTAAATAACAATATACTAATATTAAATGTCAGTGTTTATCAGTAAATAACAATATTTAAATAATGCATGTCAGTGTTTACCTGGTACATTTAAACGGAATACAATGATTTGCAAATCCTTTTAAAGTTAAAGTTAAAGTTAAAGTACCAATGATTGTCACACACACACTAGGTGTGGCGAAATTATTCTCTGCATTTAACCCATCACCCTTGATCACCCCCTGGGAGGTGAGGGGAGCAGTGGGCAGCAGCGGTGGCCGCGCCCAGGAATCATTTTTGGTGATTTAACCCCCAATTCCAACCCTTGATACTGAGTGCCAAGCAGGGAGGTAATGGCTCACATTTTTATAGTCTTTGGTATGACTCGGCCGGGGTTTGAACCCACAACCTACCCATCTCAGGGCGGACACTCTAACCACTAGGCCATATTCAGTTGAATATGCTACAAAGACAACATATTTGATGTTCAAACTCATAACCTTTTTTTTTTTTTGCAAATAATAATTAACTTAGAATTTCATGGCTGCAACACGTGACAAAGAAGTTGGGAAAGGGCATGTTCACCACTGTGTTACATCACCTTTCCTTTTAACACTCAGTAAAGGTTTGGGAACTGAGGAGACACATTTTTGAAGCTTCTCAAGTGGAATTCTTTCCCATTCTTGCTTGATGTACAGCTTAAGTTTTTTAGGCTTCATAATGCACCACACATTTTCAATGGGAGACAGGTCTGGACTACAGGCAGGCCAGTCTAGTACCCGCACTCTTTTACTATGAAGCACGTGATTTGGCATTGTCTTGCTGAAATAAGCAGGGGCGTCCATGGTAACGTTGCTTGGATGGCAACATATGTTGCTCCAAAACCTGTATGTACCCTTCAGCATTAATGGTGCCTTCACAGATGTGTAAGTTACCCATGTCTTGGGCACTAATACACCCCCATACCATCACACATGCTGGCTTTTACACTTTGCGCCTAGAACAATCCGGATGGTTCTTTTCCTCTTTGGTCCGGAGGACACGACGTCCACAGTTTCCAAAAACAATTTGAAATGTGGACTCGTCAGACCACAGAACACTTTTCCACTTTGTATCAGTCCATCTTAGATGAGCTCAGGCCCAGCGAAGCCGACAACGTTTCTGGGTGTTGTTGATAAACGGTTTTCGCTTTGCATAGGAGAGTTTTAACTTGCACTTACAGATGTAGCGACCAACTGTAGTTACTGACAGTGGGTTTCTAAAGTGTTCCTGAGCCCATGTGGTGATATCCTTTACACACTGATGTCACTTGTTGATGCAGTACAGCCTGAGGGATGGAAGGTCACGGGCTTAGCTGCTTACGTGCAGTGATTTCTCCACATTCTCTGAACCCTTTGATGATATTACGGAGCGTAGATGGTGAAATCCCTAAATTCCTTGCAATAGCTGGTTGAGAAAGTTTTTTCTTAAACTGTTCAACAATTTGCTCACGCATTTGTTGACAAAGTGGTGACCCTCGCCCCATCCTTGTTTGTGAATGACTGAGCATTTCATGGAATCTACTTTTATACCCAATCATGGCACCCACCTGTTCCCAATTAGCCTGCACACCTGTGGGATGTTCCAAATAAGTCTTTGATGAGCATTCCTCAACTTTATCAGTATTTATTGCCACCTTTCCCAACTTCTTTGTCACGTGTTGCTGGCATCAAATTCTAAAGTTAATGATTATTTGCATAAAAAAAAACGTTTATGAGTTTGAACATCAAATATGTTGTCTTTGTAGCATATTCAACTGAATATGGCTTGAAAAGGATTTGCAAATCATTGTATTCCGTTTAAATGTACATCTAACACAATTTCCCAACTCATATGGAAACAGGGTTTGTAATACTTACAAACTTTGCTTGGAGTGATGTATGAAGAATTTGTACAAGTAGAACGTTATGGATGGCTAGAAGACGGAACAGCACTTGTAGTTCCGGTTGACAGCTCTAAACAGAAGGGCAATGCAGCACTGCAGCACGTGCAGTGAGCAAACTCGTCCAAAAGATGGCGCCACAGCACAAACAATTACACACATTTTCAGTGTCTTTGCTTGTTTTTTTTTTGTTTTTTTCAATATTTACATTATGGCCATCAACAAAGAAAAGTCCATAAATTAGCTGCACCGTTTTATAAGCTGCAGAGTTCAAATTGTAGGAAACATTAAGTGGCTTATAGTCCGGAATTTAGGGTACTTGATCTGGATTGTCTACGATGCTCACGTTAGGGGTTTGACTATTGATCCCTGGGGGACACACTGTGGATTGTCCCCTGCAGACAATTTCTCTACATTGGGATTTTGTGCCATTTGAGGAAACTCAAAAACTTGCCACAAAGTGCTTCTCATGTCCATGTACATCTGCCTTACTTTCACCCGAGTCCACAGTGGACTTGGTCAAGCCCACAGTGGACTGGTCACAGCAGTCCACTGTGGACTTGGTCAAGCATACAGTGGACTGGTCACAGCAGTCCACTGTGGACTTTGTCAAGCATACAGTGGACTGGTCACAGCAGTCCACAGTGGACTTGGTCAATCATACAGTGGACTGGTCACAGCAGTCCACTGTGGGCTTGGTCAAACCCATAGTGGACTGGTCAAAACAGTCCACAGTGGACTTGGCAGAGGTGTGAAAGGCATCTCTTTCCACAATCTTCTTTCATTGTTGTCCTGTGCAGAGGCAAAAAGAGAGAGAAAGAGGAAATGGAAAAAATGAGTCCACTCTCTGACTTTTCTCCATCTTGCCTTACGCTCCCTCAGCACCTCCCCCTGGCTTCTAACTTCTCCTCTCTGCTTTTCTACCACTACACCTTTCTCTCTTTCAAAGCTTTTGGAGCTTCCCAAGTGCATGAAGCAGGAAGGAGGAGATGGAAAATTGGAAATATTATAACTTTGCTTATTGGGAGAGTGGCCAGAAAAAGAGGATTATTGGTCCATTGATTTGTGTGAAAAGACAAGATAGTAAAACACACTTTTGAAAAGACAAGATTGTAAAAGACACTTTCACGCACACGATTACAATTCCACTTTCCAAGTAAGTGCACCACAGCTTGTGAACCCTGAGACATTCATGTCAATAATGTATATATAATATATATGCTCTAGTGCGTGGGAAAAGGATCAAGTTGAACATTATTATTCCTTTTGTGGGTTTAGCTTTGAAGGAGTAAAACCTCTCCAGGGTTGATGAAAAGCAGGCTGCAAATGAAGGTGGATGATTGATTGATTGATTGATTGATTGATTGATTGATTGAGACTTTTATTAGTAGGTTGCACAGTGAAGTACATATTCCGTACAATTGACCACTAAAGTTGGTAGAGTGGCCGTGCCAGCAATCGGAGGGTTGCTGGTTACTGGGGTTCAATCCCCACCTTCTACCATCCTAGTCACGTCCGTTGTGTCCTTGGGCAAGACACTTCACCCTTGCTCCTGATGGCTGCTGGTTAGCGCCTTGCATGGCAGCTCCCTCCATCAGTGTGTGAATGTGTGTGTGAATGGGTGAATGTGGAAATAGTGTCAAAGCGCTTTGAGTACCTTGAAGGTAGAAAAGCGCTATACAAGTACAACCCATTTATCATTTATTTAAATGGTAACACCCGAATAAGTTTTTCAACTTGTTTAAGTCGGGGTCCACTTAAATTGATTGATGATACAGATATATACTATCAGATATATACTATCATCATAATACAGTCATCACACAAGATAATCATCAGGGTGTATACATTGAATTATTTACATTATTTACAATTCAGGGTGTGGACGGGGGGGGGGGGGGTTAGGTTTGGTTGTTATCATCAGTCATCAACAATTGAGAACAGAGAAATGGACATTGGAACAGTGTAGGTCTGACTTGGTAGGATTTGTACAACAAGTAGTGGACATAGAGAGAGAGAGAGAGAGAGAGAGAGAGAGAGAGAGAGAGAGAGAGAGAGAGAGAGAGAGAGAGAGAGAGAGAGAGAGAGAGAGAGAGAGAGAGAGAGAGAGAGAGAGAGAGAGAGAGAGAGAGAGAGAGAGAGAGAGAGAGAGAGAGAGAGAGATCAGAAGGCATAAGAAAAATATCTGCATTTGATTGTTTACATTTGATTATTAACAACAATCCAGGGAGGGTGTTAGTTTAGGGTTGTAGTTGCCTGGAGGTGTTCTTTTAGTGCGGTTTTGAAGGAGGATAGAGATGCCCTTTCTTTTATACCTGTTGGGAGTGCATTCCACATTGATGTGGCATAGAAAGAGAATGAGTTAAGACCTTTGTTAGATGGGAATCTGGGTTTAACGTGGTTAGTGGAGCTCCCCCTGGTGTTGTGGTTATGGCGGTCATTTACATTAAGGAAGTAGTTTGACATGTACTTCGGTATCAGGGAGGTGTAGCGGATTTTATAGACCAGGCTCAGTGCAAGTTGTTTGACTCTGTCCTCCACCCTGAGCCAGCCCACTTTGGAGAAGTGGGTAGGAGTGAGGTGGGATCTGGGGTGGGGGTCTAGAAGTAATCTGACTAGCTAATATATCAGGGGTTCTTATACTGATCCCTGTGGAACACCATCTCTATGTTTACACACAATGAATACATACAGTAGACCCCCCTCCTACTGATGATAACAATTGTGAATCATACATCACAAAGCCAACATCTAAACCCTATAACAGTGTTTCCTAGCCGTAGGCGTTCTCCCCCTAAATATACCTGTTCTCCTCCTTAATATACCTGTTCTCCCCCTCAATATACCTGTTCTCCCCCTAAATATACCTGTTCTCCCCCTAAATATACCTGTTCTCCCCCTTAATATACCTGTTCTCCCCCTTAATATACCTGTTCTCCCCCTAAATATACCTGTTCTCCCCCTTAATATACCTGTTCTCCCCCTAAATATACCTGTTCTCCCCCTTAATATACCTGTCCTCCCCCTCAATATACCTGTTCTCCCCCTAAATATACCTGTTCTCCGCCTTAATATACCTGTTCTCCCCCTAAATATACCTGTACATGTCAGCTGGCTGGCAGCGCTACTCAGCTGTAATACACCTTTCCACCACTTGTGGCAGTAATGACAATATCAAACAAAGTCTGGAGCTAAAGTCATACAGACGTTTCTCAAGTGCAAAAATTATGACTAAAGTTCTGAAGCTGTGTTTTCATTTGCACTTTAATTTTATTAACAGTTTAGTTAAACATGTGCATTAGTTTTTATTGTTTATTTATTTTAGCACTAAATGATTGTATGTCAAAAAAATGTCATCATTTATTTATGAGTCTCTTCTTATGCAGTATGTATGGCTAGTTATTTTTCTAGTTAGCCTGACCTAAGCCTAAGGTTTATGTGTTAAGTCAATTAGAATATTTTGTGGTTAACACATTAACTCATATCATTTGACAAGGTTGTTAATCTGTTAAACTGTAAGTAGGTTAGATGTACTAATTAAATTGTATTAAAATGAAGAGTAATATTACTAATTCAATGTTAACATTTGAGTGGGCCCCGGGCCCCTCTGTAGTGTTCTCCAAGGTCAAAAAGGTTAAGAACCCCTCTCACAGTTAATACTGAATTTTTAATTGGGTTGTAAACATTAACGAATAAATACAGGTATACTTACAAAATCTAAATTGACGCAGCGCCCTCTGCTGGATTTATAGCTTCAGCCCTCATTTCCATCTGCAGCTAGTGCCATCAAAGCACATTCTATTGAAGTTACCATAAATAAAACAGTTTGAAGAAGATGTGTTATATAATCTCATGGAGGGTTACTAGATTAAGGTTTAGCTGCAGGAAGGAGGACAATTATTGTTTTATAATATTTAGTTTTTGAAAGAGCTGTCAAACAATTACACTTTTTAATCCGATTAATCCCGCTTTTACATTTTGATTAGTCACAAATAATCAAAGTAAATTACTTGTGTGCATAATTTACATTAACTTTAAAAGATAGACGAATAGGAATATTTTTTTAATTGTTGTACTTAATTGCACGTTATTTATTTGTTGAAAACTTACAAATAGCTATACCTCAAATGGCATCTAGGGTTTATTTTGATGTGAAACTTGCCACTCCTCGTTGCACGAATGTATGTGCGGCTAGTCTGCATTCATACATGATTAATAATGTTTTGTCATTTATCGCATGAGTTAAACAGCCCCAGTTTTTAATCAACATCATCTTCACGGGTCCTAGCCTTGTTCTCTGTGGGACACCATTAGGTAATATTATGCCAAATAAAAATAACTTTAGTGGATTTGATGACATTGATTCTTTGTATTGACATACTCATAATTGGTGGCAGGATGTTTTTGGGACAGGGGACATGTGCCTCACAATACAAAGGTCTTGGGTTCGATCCCCGGGCTCGGGGTCCTTCTGTGTGGAGTTTGCATCTTCTCCCCGTGACTGCGTGGGTTCTACTCCGGCTTCCTCCCACCTCCAAAGACATGCACCTGGGGATAGGCCCCTCCCACCTCCAAAGACATGCACCTGATAGGTTGATTGGCAACACTAAATGGTTCCTAGTGTGTGAATGTTGTCTATCTGTGTTGGCCCTGTGATGAGGTGGTGACTTGTCCAGGGTGTACCCGGCCTTCCTTGTCCAGGGTGTAGCCAGCCTTCCGCCAGAATGCAGCTGGGATAGGCTCCAGCACTCCCCTGCGACCCCGATAGGGACAAGCGGTAGAAAATGGATGGATATTTTGTTAGTTGATGATATAATATCATCAGTTTGGGAGGTGAATGGTGATTAGTTTTAATGAGGTTATTTTTTAATAAGGGCCCTAACACAGAACCCTGTGGGACGCCATTAGCAAATACAATCCTTTATAGCAGGGGTGTCCAAACTTTTTAATTTGGGGGCCGCATTGGGCTAAAGAAATTTGGCCAGGGGCCGAAAGCCAACTGCATGTAAAGTAAGAATATATTTAGCTTATATATGTGTACTTTTTGTATTAATATGGATTTAGTATATCTGATTCTGTTCATTAATAATTAATACAATTGGATATTAAGAGTATGTGAAAGTTCGACCGGTTTAATTCTGTGACGACCTTCTTAAAGATTTGTAATCAATTAGAAACATCAAGCAGCTAAAGTGGAGAGAGTGTTTTGCATTTTCCCATCATGCATTGCATTGGTTTTAAATGGGTGTCTTTTTTCATTTGTATGGTGCTTTGCCATTTTGGATAATAATAATAACCACGTGTGTTGACTTTTATGTTAGTTGCATTTGTTTTCATCTTTTTTGCACCATGACTAGGGAAGATTGTTTTGATTGGGTCATATAAGTCAATGCTTTGCTGTGTTTTCATCAAATAACAATTCATGGTCATTGACCTGATTTTCTCACAATGTCCACGCTAGTTCCAGTAATCAGGTTGTCAGATATTTCAAATTAAACTTGTGACGTCTCGCGGGGCAAACTGAAGACGGCGTAGTTTGGACAGCTGTGCTTTATAGCACCTGTTCAGTTATTGTTTAGTTTCAATGCCTCAGAGAGATCAAATCAAAGTGTCCTAAAGAAGAGTGTGGGGAGAAGGTCTGGGCTGCCCCAGCTGACTTTGTCATCAGTCAACGTGACAGCGTGCGGCCTCGTCCCCTCGCCCCCTCGCCTGAGACTCCAGCGATCCCAAGAATTCTGTCTTGAGTTGCTCAGATAAACACTGGCGGTGCCGAGCCAAATTTAGATCTACTTTTGGGAGCAGCGGCTTTAGAAAAAAAAAGTTGGGGCTCCTGGGGCAGTTTTTACAGGCTGTTATTGTTGTGGACAAAGATTAGCTATGATTGAAAGATAGAACATTCCCCGAGGTGGCCATGGAAACGTTCCTCGATTTGAGAGAACTGAGCCGCTTCATGGAGTATCACATGATGCCAATGTCCCAAAACACCTCCCGGTGGACCTCTTGAATCGTGTGACTGAAACCCAAGCCCTGTGTGAGCATCCGTCTTCTGATCTCCATGCAAATCTTCTTGTTGCTGAGACCACTCTCAGGTCTGGGCCAGTCAAATCTTCTTGTTGCTGAGACCTCTCTCAGGTCTGGGCCAGTCAAATCTTGTTGCTGAGACCTCTCTCAGGTCTGGGCCAGTCAAATCTTGTTGCTGAGACCTCTCTCAGGTCTGGGCCAGTCAAATCTTCTTGTTGCTGAGACCACTCTCAGGTCTGTTCTTCATTTCTTGTGATCTCCATGCAAATCTTCTTGTTGCTGAGACCACTCTCAGGTCTGGGCCAGTCAAATCTTGTTGCTGAGACCTCTCTCAGGTCTGGGCCAGTCAAATCTTGTTGCTGAAACCACTCTCAGGTCTGTTCTTCATTTCTTGTGATCTCCATGCAAATCTTATTGTTGCTGAGACCACTCTCAGGTCTGGGCCAGTCAAATCTTGTTGCTGAGACCACTCTCAGGTCTGGGCCAGTCAAATCTTCTTGTTGCTGAGACCACTCTCAGGTCTGGGCCAGTCAAATCTTCTTGCTGCTGAGACCACTTTCAGGTCTGTTCTTCATTTCTTGTGATCTCCTGCTGAATCTCCCCCAGGGATCAAAAAAGTACTTTCTATTCTATATATTCTATTTCTATCTCCATGCAAATCTTCTTGCTGCTGAGACCACTCTCAGGTCTGGGCCAGTCAAAAGCTCAATTTGTGTTCTGTTCTTCATTTCTCTGTGGCTAAACATGCAGATTTCTCGTGTCACTAATCCAGTCTTTTTTTGAGAAAAAGTGTTTTCCATGACATCACCATGTGCTAACCAGACGTGAAGTTAGGGTCCAAACTCTTGGTGCATGAAGGAAGTGTGACTGTTCAAGTGCCAAGCTAGAAAAACAACTTGGTCTATTCTTTTTGTCTTTTTCAAATAGTCGACTGCATTATTGTAGTTGGACTAGAAGGAGGAGTTTTACTGGAAGGTCTGAGCATATCAAACGTCACAATTATTGTTTTGAATCTTGTATTACATTCTGGCCATCCTTTGTAAATATTGCACACCTAAAGAACCAAACGTGTTGGGGTGTGGAGCGTTAGAAATCTCAAAGCAATCCTAACTTTTGTAGCTGTAACACTCCTCTGGAAAAACCTTCTACAAGCTTTTAGAGTCATTTTGGTCAAGGGTCACTATTTACGCATGGCTACCATTCTCATTTGAATTTCCAAGACCAGTACTCAACGGTACTCATTTTCCTTTGTGTGTGTCTTTATGTGGTGATAAATGTTCATTGTTCAATAATAAAATATTTTTAGCAGTGAGTTTCTCATAATAGAACTGTGCCGTGCAGTTATATTATAAACACAACAAGCGTCTTTTTGTGTCTTTCTTGTCAACACCAACACCACGTCTAAGTTGAATTGAAAGTTTATGGTCACAACCTTCTCCTCTCCAGGTGAGAGACATGATTCATCATCCATAATTAACTTTCACCAACTTTGAGGTGATGCAGCAGATCAGTATAGCAGTATGAGTTAGTTAGCTTTCTGTGATCACTAAAAGTAGTTCCTCAGCGTTAGCGCCCATAATGACAATATCGCTACAAGTATTGAGGTCACAAGATGTAAACAGAGTATTGTTGGCCATCTTATACTTTTAGATTATTACAAATTACAATGCATAAAAAAATGTGTGTTCTTGTGAATGATTTTTTTTTAAATGCCGGTCTTGTCTTTTGCTGAGCCCTACAAAGTGTTTACAGTCGTTACTTGCTACAAAGTGTTTACAGTCGTTACTTGCTACATCGTGCTTCACATAGTGCAGCTTTGCTACCATGCAGGTTGTCCTATTTTTAAAGCATATTCTACCTATTTTTCAAAGAAGTGTAAACTATTTGTTTCTTACACTGCAGTAGAAGTCCAATACTGTAAGTGTTGTACTCGCATCTTAGTTATCATTTTGAAGGTGTTCAAGTCGCCATGGAAAATTGCTAATGCTAATCAGTGGCATGAATAGGACATATCCAATGTAAGTTAGCATCGAGCTAGCGCAGTTTGAAATGTGAAGCCTTACTGTACTTTGGACGCTTTCTCTCAGGCATACTTTGTTGTTGGCATGGAGAATTGGAACATTACCGACTTGAGTGCTTGTTTACTCGCCAAGTACTTAAGCCGGTGCCAAGTCTGCAACTGAACTACCAAGTATCAAAATATTGTACTGTTTGATTTGACATGATCGTTACCCGGTAATAGCCAATTTGGTTGGTTGATATAAAAGCAAGAAATGATAAATATATTCAATAGGTTGAAATCCCTTCTAGAAGGAAATGTGATTTCTCTAACTCTTGGATTCAAAAGTGTTCCTTCTCCCTTCAGCCTGTGGCGACAAGCAGTGGGGTCCACGCTGCGGTCAGCAGTGCAAGTGCAAGAACGGCGCCCTCTGCGATCCGGGCAAGGGGACGTGTCAGTGCCCGCCGGGCTACATTGGGCGCTACTGCGAGAAAGCTTGTCCCGCCGGCACCTTCGGCAAGAACTGTGTGCAGAAGTGCAAGTGTGGGACGGGAGGATTGTGCGATAAAGCCAGCGGGGAGTGCTCGTGCCGCGACACTTTCACCGGCACCTTGTAAGAAATCTTTTTATATACTCTACTTTTTAACACACAATTTCTATACACTGAATGTTTACGTACGGAATTTTTTAACACTGAATTTTTATATACTGACAATTTTTACACAAAATTTTTATACGTTGGAATATTTTTTTACACTGATTTTTTATATACTAAACTTTTAAACACTGAATTTTTTACACTTAATTTTTATACACTGAAATATTTTTACACTGATTTTTTATATACTGAATGTTTTTAAGACTGAATTTTTATACACTGAATTGTTTTATATACTGACAATTTTTACACAAAATTCTTATACATTGAAATAATTTTTTTACACTGAAATTTTTATAAACTTAATTTTTATACACTGATTTTTTTACACTGAATTTGAAAACACACATTTTGTTCATTGAGATTGTCAGCATAATTTGATGTCCAAAAAAAATTGAGTTCACA
Organism: Nerophis lumbriciformis; assembly: GCF_033978685.3. NCBI lineage: Eukaryota > Metazoa > Chordata > Actinopteri > Syngnathiformes > Syngnathidae > Nerophis > Nerophis lumbriciformis. The sequence goes on along the minus strand of NC_084577.2, from coordinate 32,864,658 downwards.
AAATTCAAACGCAAAAAATTGAGTTATAGAAATTAAGTGTTTAATAGAAGCTTTCGTGATTAATACACAAATTAAACTCCATACAGGAAGTCGATCATCTCAAATCTTTGTACTTTCACAAGTGAGTTAAAATGTCAGCTACGAGACATATGAGCGATGATAAATTGCGAAGGAATTTTGCCTACCCATGCGGGCATGGTGCCAAACTGTGGTTCACCACAAATGTTCAACAGCTCCACAAATTCACATCTTGATCAGAATTGGTACAAATGCAATAACACCCTAAAGTGTTCAATCAGTCAGTAGCTATTCGTGGTGGGCGGAGCCGGGCGGCAAACACTGCTACTCGCCATCAAACTATCATTACTGATGATCAGACCTCATTACTGATGATCAGACATCATTACTGATGATCAGACGTCATTACTGATGATCAGACGTCATTACTGATGATCAGACGTCATTACTGATGATCAGATGTCCATACTGATGATCAGACATCATTACTGATGATCAGACGTCATTACTGATGATCAGATGTCCATACTGATGATCAGACATCATTACTGATGATCAGACATCATTACTGATGATCAGATGTCTATATTGATGATCAGATGTCCATACTGATGATCAGACGTCATTACTGATGATCAGATGTCCATACTGATGATCAGACATCATTACTGATGATCAGATGTCTATACTGATGATCAGACGTCATTACTGATGATCAGATGTCCATACTGATGATCAGACATCATTACTGATGATCAGATGTCATTACTGATGATCAGACGTCATTACTGATGATCAGACGTCATTACTGATGATCAGATGTCCATACTGATGATCAGACATCATTACTGATGATCAGACATCATTACTGATGATCAGACATCTATACTGATGATCAGATGTCTATACTCATGATCAGATGTCTATACTGATGATCAGACGTCTATACTGATGATCAGATGTCTACACTGATGATCAGATGTCCTTACTGATGATCAGACGTCTATACTGATGATCAGACGTCAATTCTGATGATCAGACATCTATACTGATGATCAGATGTCTATACTGATGATCAGATGTCATTATTGATGATCAGATGTCATTACTGATGATCAGATGTCATTACTGATGATCAGATGTCATTACTGATGATCAGATGTCTATACTGATGATCAGATGTCATTATTGATGATCAGATGTCATTACTGATGATCAGATGTCTATACTGATGATCAGATGTCATTACTGATGATCAGACGTCTATACTCATGATCAGATGTCTATACTGATGATCAGATGTCATTACTGATGATCAGATGTCTATACTGATGATCAGACATCTATACTGATCATCAGACATCTATACTGATGATCAGACGTCTATACTGATGATCAGACGTCATTACTGATGATCAGACGTCCATACTGATGATCAGATGTCTATACTGATGATCAAACGTCATTACTGATGATCAGATGTCATTACTGATGATCAGATGACGTTACTGATGATCAGATGTCTATACTGAATATCAGATGTCTATACTGATGGTCAGACGTCTACACTGATGATCAGATGTCTATACTGATGATCAGATGTCTATATTGATGATCAGATGTCATTACCAACTGATTCAAAGCTTTCACGTTGGAGTCTGAGCATGACTACACGTTGATGTCGCCCCCTTGTGGTGGAAAAGGATAACTCCATTCCACAAGCTCCAATGGTGGTGGAATGTTTGAGTGTGATTCAGGAGTTAGGGTTAGTGATGTGACTGGGTTAGGATTAGGGTTAGTGATGTGACTGGGTTAGGGTTAGGGTTAGTGACGTGACTGCATGCGTCAGGTTAGGGTTAGGGTTAGTGACGTGACTGGGTTAGGGTTAGGGTTAGTGACGTGACTGGGTTAGGGTTAGGGTTAGTGCGTCAGGCCTGCTTCTCGCAGCTTTCATCATTTGAATTAGTCGTGTGAGTGAGCATCTTTTAGTTTATTTCCAACACAAAGTCACAATTCAACGTGTGCGAAAAAACCCAAAGTTGATTATTATGTAGAATAAGATGAAGTTTTATTATATTCTTTGATTTGTCCACAGTTGTGAGAAGACGTGCTCCAGGAAGTGTCCAGCGCGATGTCCCTGTCAGAATGGAGGCATCTGCAGGGGCAAAGGGGTGTGTGCATGTCCTCCTGGATGGACGGTACGCTGGTCATTCCAACTTGAAATACACTTTCAATCTTTACCATTCCACTTTGCTCCCAATGAGACAAAACAAAATCCATGTTCTTGCCCAAAACAAACAGTCCATGGTCAATTGGATTCATGAAACTTGTACATCTTTTCCTCTCTGAAGGGTTCCGTCTGCACGGAGCCGTGTCCTGAGGGCCGCTACGGACCCAACTGTGCCCAGGATTGTGTCTGCCACAATGGAGGCAAATGTCACCCTGAGACTGGACACTGCAAATGTGCCAAAGGTTTTACTGGGAACAGGTGTGTAGAGTTGTGTGTACGCACTATAATATGTCAACTAAATGTGTACCTAATGTGTATTGTTATGTGTACCTAATGTGTATAGTTGTGCGTACTCAGTATAATATGTGAACTAAACGTGTACCTGATTGATTGATTGATTGATTGATTGAAACTTTTATTAGTAGATTGCACAGTACAGTACATATTCCCTACAATTGACCACTAAATGGTAACACCCCAATAAGTTTTTACACTTGTTTAAGTCGGGGTCCACGTTAGTCAATTCATGGTACAGATATATACTATCATCATAATGCAGTCATCACACAAGTTCACCATCAGAGTATATAAATTGAATTATTTACATTATTGACATTATTTACAATCCGGGGGGTGGGATGAGGAGGGTTTGGTTGATATCAACACTTCAGTCATCAACAATTGCATCATCAGAGAAATGGATATTGAAACAGTGTAGGTGTGACTTGGTAGAATATGTACAGCAAGTAGTGGACATAGAGAGAGAGATCAGTAAGAACAAGTATATACATTTGATTGTTTGCATTTGATTATTTGATGATTTACAATCTGGGGAGGTGGGATGTGGAAGGGGGAGGGTGTTAGTTTAGGGTTGAAGTTGCCTGGAGGTGTTCTTTTATTGCGGTTTTGAAGGAGGATAGAGATGCACTTTCTTTTACACCTGTTGGGAGTGCATTCCATATTGATGTGGCATAGAAGGAGACTGAGTTAAGACCTTTGTTAGTTCGGAATCTGGGTTTAACGTGGTTAGTGGAGCTCCCCCTGGTGTTGTGGTTATGGCGCTCATTTACGTTAAGGAAGTAGTTTGACATGTACTTCGGTATCAGGGAGGTGTAGCGGATTTTATAGACCAGGCTCAGTGCAAGTTGTTTGACTCTGTCCTCCACCCTGAGCCAGCCCGCTTTGGAGAAGTGGGTAGGAGTGAGGTGTGATCTTCGGTGGAGGTCTAGAAGTAACCTGACTAGCTTGTTCTGGGATGTTTGGAGTCTAGATTTGAGGGTTTTGGAGGTGCTAGGGTACCAGGAGGTGCATGCGTAATGGAAAAAGGGTTGAACGAGAGTTCTCGCTAGAATCTTCATGGTGCTTTTGTTGACCAGAGAGGAGATTCTGTAGAGAAATCTCGTTCGTTGGTTGACCTTTTTGATGACCTTGGTTGCCATTTGATCACAGGAAAGATTAGCCTCTAGAATGGAACCTAGGTAATGTGTACCTACTGTGTATAGTTGTGTGTACACAGTATAATATGTGAAGTTAATGTGTACCTAATGTGTATAGTTGTGTGTACACAGTATAATATGTGAAGTCAACGTGTACCTAATGTATATAGTTGTGTGTACACAGTATAATATGTGAAGTTAATGTGCACCTAATGTGTATAGTTGTGTGTACACAGTATAATATGTGAAGTTAATGTGTACCTAATGTGTATAGTTGTGTGTACACAGTATAATATGTGAAGTCAACGTGTACCTAATGTGTATAGTTGTGTGTACACAGTATAATATGTGAAGTTAATGTGTACCTAATGTATAGTTGTGTGTACACAGTATAATATGAGAAGTTAATGTGCACCTAATGTGTATAGTTGTGTGTACACAGTATAATATGTGAAGTTAATGTGTACCTAATGTGTATAGTTGTGTGTACACAGTATAATATGTGAAGTCAACGTGTACCTAATGTGTATAGTTGTGTGTACACAGTATAATATGTGAAGTTAATGTGCACCTAATGTGTATAGTTGTGTGTACACAGTATAATATGTGAAGTCAACGTGTACCTAATGTGTATAGTTGTGTGTACACAGTATAATATGTGAAGTTAATGTGTACCTAATGTATAGTTGTGTGTACACAGTATAATATGAGAAGTTAATGTGCACCTAATGTGTATAGTTGTGTGTACACAGTATAATATGTGAAGTTAATGTGTACCTAATGTGTATAGTTGTGTGTACACAGTATAATATGTGAAGTTAATGTGTACCTAATGTGTATAGTTGTGTGGTGGTGTATGTGATGATTGCTATGTGTGTGACTGGTCCACCTCAGGTGCAGCGAGGAGTGTGTGGTGGGCTCGTACGGCCAGGACTGCCAGGGCGTGTGCGACTGTGCTAACGGCGCTCGCTGCTACAACATCGACGGAGGCTGCCTGTGCGAGCCCGGCTTCAGTGGCCCCAACTGCCAGGACAGGATGTGCGCTCACGGCAAATACGGCATGCACTGCGAGCGCACCTGTCTCTGCCAGGACCAGCACACACTCAGGTGAGGGCCAAGGTGGGCGGGGCTTCATCAGACACATCCGCCGTATCCTGTTTAGCCTCAGTGGCCTTGTGGTTAGATCGCCCTGAGGTCGTAGGTCGTGTTATTATAGTGGTACTTAATGAATACTTAGGTCTACTACGCTACTGTATTTAATGTTGTCATTATGGTGGTACTTAATGAATACTTAGATCTACTACGCTACTGTATTTAATGTTGTCATTATGGTGGTACTTAATGAATACTTAGGTCTACTACACTACTGTATTTAATGTTGTCATTATGGTGGTACTTAATGAATACTTAGGTCTACTACACTACTGTATTTAATGTTGTCATTATGGTGGTACTTAATGAATACTTAGGTCTACTACACTACTGTATTTAATGTTGTCATTATGGTGGTACTTAATGAATACTTAGGTCTACTACCCTACTGTATTTAATGTTGTCATTATGGTGGTACTTAATGAATACTTAGGTCTACTACACTACTGTATTTAATGTTGTCATTATGGTGGTACTTAATGAATACTTAGATCTACTACGCTACTGTATTTAATGTTGTCATTATGGTGGTACTTAATGAATACTTAGGTCTACTACACTACTGTATTTAATGTTGTCATTATGGTGGTACTTAATGAATACTTAGGTCTACTACGCTACTGTATTTAATGTTGTCATTATGGTGGTACTTAATGAATACTTAGGTATACTACGCTACTGTATTTAATGTTGTCATTATGGTGGTACTTAATGAATACTTAGGTCTACTACACTACTGTATTTAATGTTGTCATTATGGTGGTACTTAATGAATACTTAGGTCTACTACACTACTGTATTTAATGTTGTCATTATGGTGGTACTTAATGAATACTTAGGTCTACTACACTACTGTATTTAATGTTGTCATTATGGTGGTACTTAATGAATACTTAGGTCTACTACACTACTGTATTTAATGTTGTCATTATGGTGGTACTTAATGAATACTTAGGTCTACTACACTACTGTATTTAATGTTGTCATTATGGTGGTACTTAATGAATACTTAGGTCTACTACACTACTGTATTTAATGTTGTCATTATGGTGGTACTTAATGAATACTTAGATCTACTACGCTACTGTATTTAATGTTGTCATTATGGTGGTACTTAATGAATACTTAGGTCTACTACACTACTGTATTTAATGTTGTCATTATGGTGGTACTTAATGAATACTTAGGTCTACTACGCTACTGTATTTAATGTTGTCATTATGGTGGTACTTAATGAATACTTAGGTATACTACGCTACTGTATTTAATGTTGTCATTATGGTGGTACTTAATGAATACTTAGGTCTACTACACTACTGTATTTAATGTTGTCATTATGGTGGTACTTAATGAATACTTAGGTCTACTACACTACTGTATTTAATGTTGTCATTATGGTGGTACTTAATGAATACTTAGGTCTACTACACTACTGTATTTAATGTTGTCATTATGGTGGTACTTAATGAATACTTAGGTCTACTACACTACTGTATTTAATGTTGTCATTATGGTGGTACTTAATGAATACTTAGGTCTACTACACTACTGTATTTAATGTTGTCATTATGGTGGTACTTAATGAATACTTAGATCTACTACACTACTGTATTTAATGTTGTCATTATGGTGGTACTTAATGAATACTTAGGTCTACTACACTACTGTATTTAATGTTGTCATTATGGTGATACTTAATGAATACTTAGGTCTACTACACTACTGTATTTAATGTTGTCATTATGGTGGTACTTAATGAATACTTAGGTCTACTACACTACTGTATTTAATGTTGTCATTATGGTGGTACTTAATGAATACTTAGGTCTACTACACTACTGTATTTAATGTTGTCATTATGGTGGTACTTAATGAATACTTAGGTCTACTACACTACTGTATTTAATGTTGTCATTATGGTGGTACTTAATGAATACTTAGGTATACTACGCTACTGTATTTAATGTTGTCATTATGGTGGTACTTAATGAATACTTAGGTCTACTACACTACTGTATTTAATGTTGTCATTATGGTGATACTTAATGAATACTTAGGTCTACTACACTACTGTATTTAATGTTGTCATTATGGTGGTACTTAATGAATACTTAGGTCTACTACACTACTGTATTTAATGTTGTCATTATGGTGGTACTTAATGAATACTTAGGTCTACTACACTACTGTATTTAATGTTGTCATTATGGTGGTACTTAATGAATACTTAGGTCTACTACACTACTGTATTTAATGTTGTCATTATGGTGGTACTTAATGAATACTTAGGTATACTACGCTACTGTATTTAATGTTGTCATTATGGTGGTACTTAATGAATACTTAGGTCTACTACACTACTGTATGTTAATATTAATAAGCCTAGTATTTAGAGTGCCCCCCCTTGAGATGGGTAGGTTGTGAGTTCAAACCAAAGACTATAAAAATGATCTCCCTGCTTGGTTCTCAGCATCAAGGCCTGGAATTGGGGGTTAAATCACCAAAATGACTCACTGCTCCCCTCACCTCCCAGGGGGTGGAACAAGGGAATGTGTCAAATGCACAAGTTAATTTCACCACACCTTGTGTGTGTGTGTGTGTGTGTGTGTGTGTGTGTGTGTGTGTGTGTGTGTGTGTGTGTGTGTGTGTGTGTGTGTGTGTGTGTGTGTGTGTGTGTGTGTGTGTGTGTGTGTGACTGTCAGTGTACTTAACTTTAACTTTTACTTGTACATGACACCATTGTTCTGTACATCAGCATGGAGGTCAAATGAGACATAAGACATCAACATGGAGGTCAAATGAGACATAAGACATCAACATGAAGGTCAAATGAGACATAAGACATTAACATGGAGGTCAAATGAGACATAAGACATCAACATGGAGGTCAAATGAGACATAAAACATCAACATGAAGGTCAAATGAGACATAAGACATTAACATGGAGGTCAAATGAGACATAAGACATCAACATGGAGGTCAAATGAGACATAAGACATCAACATGAAGGTCAAATGAGACATAAGACATTAACATGGAGGTCAAATGAGACATAAGACATCAACATGGAGGTCAAATGAGACATAAGACATCAACATGAAGGTCAAATGAGACATAAGACATCAACATGGAGGTCAAATGAGACATAAGATATCAACGTGGAGGTCAAATGAGACATAAGATATCAACATGGAGGTCAAATGAGACATAAGACATTAACATGGAGGTCAAATGAGACATAAGATATCAACATGGAGGTCAAATGAGACATAAGACATCAACATGGAGGTCAAATGAGACAAAACACATCAACATTGAGGTCAAATGAGACATAAGATATCAACATGGAGGTCAAATGAGACATAAGACATTAACATGGAGGTCAAATGAGACATAAGACATCAACATGGAGGTCAAATAAGCCATAATAAGATTTCGACATGGAGGTCAAATGAGACATAAGACATTAACATGGAGGTCAAATGAGACATAATAAGATATCAACATGGAGGTCAAATGAGACAAAATACATTAACATGGAGGTCAAATGAGACATAAGACATCAACGTGGAGGTCAAATGAGACATAAGATATCAATATGGAGGTCAAATGAGACATAAGACATCAACATGGAGGTCAAATGAGACATAAGACATAAACATGGAGGTCAAATGAGCCATAAAACATCAACATGGAGGTCAAATGAGACATAATAAGATATCAACATGAGACATTAACATGGACGTCAAATGAGACATACGACATCAACATGGAGATCAAATGAGCCATAATAAGATATCAACATAGAGGTCAAATGAGACATAAGACATTAACATGGAGGTCAAGTGAGACATAATAAGATATCAACATGGAGGTCAAATGAGACATACGACATTAACATGGAGGTCAAATGAGACGTAAGACATCAACATGGAGGTCAAATGAGACATAAGATATCAACACTGAGGTCAAATGTGACATAAGACATCAACACGGAGGTCAAATGAGACATACGGCATCAACACGGAGATCAAATGAGAAATAAGACATCAACACGTAGGTCAAATGAGACGTAAGACATCAACATGGAGGTCAAATGAGACATAAGATATCAACACGGAGGTCAAATGTGACATACGGCATCAACACGGAGGTCAAATGAGAAATAAGACATCAACACGTAGGTCAAATGAGACATAAGACATCAACATGGAGGTCAAATGAGACATAACACATCGACATGGAGGTCAAATGAGACATAAGATATCAACACGGAGGTCAAATGAAATATAAGATATCAACACAGAAGTCAACTGAGACATAAGACATCAAGACAGAGGTCAAATGAGACATAAGACATCAACACAGAGGTCAAATGAGACATAAGACACGAAGATGGAGGTGAAATGAGACATAAGTTATCAACTGGGCTGTTGTCTTTCAGCTGCCACCCGATGAAAGGCGAGTGCACGTGCCAAGCAGGCTGGGCCGGGCTGTACTGCAACGAAACCTGCGCCCACGGTTTCTATGGCAACGGCTGCCAAGAGCCTTGCCTGTGTGTCAATGGCGGCGTGTGCGACGGTGCCAGCGGACAATGCCAGTGTACACCTGGATATAAGGTGACAATGATGTCATTATGTCATACATTGAATAACAATGCCAGTGTACACCTGGATATAAGGTGACAATGATGTCATTATTTCATACATTGAATAACAATGCCAGTGTACACCTGGATATAAGGTGACAATGATGTCATTATTTCATACATTGAATAACAATGCCAGTGTACACCTGGATATAAGGTGACAATGATGTCATTATTTCATACATTGAATAACAATGTATTGAAAACAAAACTTGATTAAATGATATTTAATGAGAATATTACTACTTACAGTCTTCTTAGTTTAAAGAACACGTTGTCCTTGTTTCAAGGGAAATAAAGAATTGTTTATCATTTTTTAAATTCCAACATATCTGTAAAGTTGTCCATTGTGTGTAAAATAATACATATCCATTATTTCAAATGATATTTGACTATGTAACTCATTCATTGACAATTGATTGAAATGTGGAATGTTGTTGTTATTGGGGTCATTATTAGAGTTCACAATGGACAATTGGGGGGATTGTTTGTCGTATAAAGGACTTTCTTTATATAGTAAATAGATTTTTACTGTTTGCACCTCATTCAAATGTCAAATAACACTTAAGTGAATGAATGAATTGTGTACATGTAGATAGTGTACATGTAGATAGTGTACATGTATGTAGGTTGTGTACATGTATGTAGATAGTGTACATGTATGTAGATTGTGTACATGTATGTAGATAGTGTACATGTATGTAGATAGTGTACATGTAGATAGTGTACATGTAGATAGTGTACATGTAGATAGTGTACATGTATGTAGATAGTGTACATGTAGATAGTGTACATGTATGTAGATAGTGTACATGTATGTAGATAGTGTACATGTAGATAGTGTACATGTAGATAGTGTACATGTATGTAGATAGTGTACATGTAGATAGTGTACATGTATGTAGATAGTGTACATGTATGTAGATAGTGTACATGTATGTAGATAGTGTACATGTTTGTAGATTGTGTACATGTATGTAGATAGTGTACATGTATGTACAGTAGATAGTGTACATGTATGTAGATAGTGTACATGTATGTAGATAGTGTACATGTATGTAGGTGAGGTCCAAACAATATGACAAGCGTGTGTGCTGTTTTTAATTGTGAATGTTTGTGATGAAATCCAATGTTTGTAGGAAGTTCACTGCCAGAGTCCTTGTAAAAGCGGCACCTTCGGCAAAAACTGCTCTCTGGAATGTTCCTGTAAGAACTTTGTGGACTGCTCGCCCATTGATGGGGCGTGTTTCTGCAAAGAAGGTGAACACGCTAGTTGTGGACTCCAGCTTGTTGTGGACTCCAGCTTGTTGTACGGCGCTCACCATCAATTGTCTTCAGGCTGGCGAGGACCAGACTGCTCGCTCCCCTGCTCGGAGGGAACATGGGGCCCGGGCTGCAACGCCACCTGTCAGTGCGCCAACGGGGCCAAATGCAGACCGACGGATGGATGGTGCACCTGCACGGCCGGCTGGCAGGGGGCGCACTGCGAGCAGTCATGCCCGGTGAGTTGGCAACATGTTAGTGGAAGCTCCATTTACCAACTTGGGTTAGCTTCTTCAACAGGGTTTGGAAGTTAGTGGACTGAAGCAAATTTCTTTATAGGAAAACAATGTAAATACCAATAATTGGTTCCAGGCTGGACAAAAGTCCATATTTTAGTGAAGGTCTGTACACTTGAAGCCAACATAAAGTACTGTGTATCAAACAATCATAACAAGGGCTGATGGATCATCTTTCTCTTTATTAACAAGCTAAACTGCGGTTCTGACAACACGCACACGCACACAAGTCACTATGGTGCCCTCAAAAAGGATCAGAAATCATAAAAAACCTTGACTTGAACAACCATATTGCTACAATAATAAACATCAAATAAGGAAAGTCCACTTATATTAACATCGACAAGGAGCTGACATACGTATTTCTTCCCTGTGAAATACGTATGCTTAGTCATATTTTTCCCAAAAATCCGGTCTCATCACAATTAAAATTGCTGTAGTACAAAGCCGGCCAATTAGACACAATAAATGACTGTTAATGAAATGCAAATGTGCTGACACTCGTGATGTCGCCCTGTCTCTGCGTCACGGTACTCGATGTTCGGCCTTGGCAGTCAGCAGGCCGAGTCTGGACACAACACTGATACCATCTTTTGGATTGCCAGCTGTCCCTTTGCACAGATACAAAAGTACAACTTCAGCACAATTGATAATAACTATAGCAACTGAGTAGTCCTGGGTTCAAGCCCAGGCTCGGGGTCTTTCTGTGTGGAGTTTGCATGTTCTCCCCGTGACTGCGTGGGTTCTACTCCGGCTTCCTCCCACCTCCAAAGACATGCACCTGGGGATAGGCCCCTCCCACCTCCAAAGACATGCACCTGGGGATAGGCCCCTCCCACCTCCAAAGACATGCACCTGGGGATAGGTTGATTGGCAACACTAAATGGTCCCTAGTGTGTGAATGTGAGTGTGAATGTTGTCTGTCTATCTGTGTTGGCCCTGCGATGAGGTGGCGACTTGTCCAGGGTGTACCCCACCTTCCGCCTGAATGCAGCTGAGATAGGCTCCAGCGCCCCCCGTGACCCCAAAAGGGACAAGCAGTAGAAAATGGATGGATAGATATAGGACCGGCCCTTAAGCAAAAGAGTTGTGTGATTATAGGGTATTCTATTCTAACAATATCAAGCAGCTAAAATGCCCCAAACATAGATAAGTGTAGAGAAAGTGTTTTACATTTTCCCATCATGCACTCTAATGGATTAAAAAGGGGTGTAATTTAGAATGTGTTGATGGTGTTTGGGTGTTGTTGATAGCATCCACAATGTTTAGTGAGCAGTTTGTTGACCTTTATGTTAGTTGCATTGTTTTTTTGCACCATGACTAGGGAAGGTTGTTTGGATTGTGTCATATCAGTACCCTAAGTACTGATTTACTCACATTGGCAGCAAATATATTACCTGGTACTTTGAAAGCAATGCATGAATGAAGTGTGAACATCCTGACATTGACATTGGAATAGAAGCACTTGTACCTGCAAGCTTGAATCCACTTCTTGGTGAAAATGTCTTTGTTCCGCGCGTGCAGGTGGGTTGGTTTGGGCCCGGCTGCCTGAAGAGGTGCGACTGCGTCCACGCCGACGCTTGCCAAGCGACCACGGGGAAGTGCCAGTGCCTGCCAGGCTGGTGGGGTGAGTTAGGTGCAGTCTGCCTTCTCTGCAGAGAATCAAGTTGTTTCCATGGCCAGGCCCGCGCTGCAGTCAGCCATGCTCAGAGGGCCTGTGGGGGCGCCACTGCAACCACACCTGCTCCAAGCACTGTCCCAACAGCGACAGGTGTGTGCGGGAAACAGGAGCGTGCGTGTGCGGTCCAGGCTACTGGGGGGTCAGCTGTCAGAACAGTGAGTCCTAACCACACCCTGAGTGGCTACATTTCTGTGGACTGTCCTCTCTGCCCGTCCTAGCGAGTATGTCTGATGACTGTCCTCTCTGCCTCCAGAGTGCAGAGCCGGCACGTACGGCCAGCAGTGCAGCTCGCCCTGCCCGTCCTGCGGTGGGTCCTACCGCTGCCACCATGTGAGCGGAGAGTGCGACTGCCTTGCCGGGTACACGGGCCACGACTGCCATCAAGGTGGGATTATTCCACAAGTTTATCAACATTACATGCATCATTCATCAAAAGTGGTTGTTTTGATCCGTGTGAGAAATCTCAAGCCAAAACCACTTTGGGGATTAGTTGATTTGAATGTGTCAGAGAAATAACAACGTAGCATGTTTTGACACATTTGAACCTCCATTTATGTGGAAATAGCTTGTCTCCAACTTCCATATTTGTAGGCTTTCATCCGCCTCTCCCGGCTTCATCTCACTCTTCCTTGGTGCTGGCTTCTAGAAGCAGCAGTATACTCAGCTTCAAAAGTATAAGCTTGTAAATCCGTATTTGTCTAAAAATAATGGTTTTCATGATTGGAACACACTCTGGTGTTTGATTCCAGAAGTAGGAACACACATGTTGCCAGAAGTCAGACGTGCGTTGCTATGGAAACAGAAATCAATGCACCGAAGAAATCTGACATGATGCAAATGCTGAAAATAGGCTAGCTATTAAACATATTCAGTGTGGATAGTCGAACGTTGATGAAGTTGTTTTTGAGACTTTGAAGGCTCCCATCTTTCTCCTTTAACAAGCATGAATGACACTAATCAAGTTGGACATATTTCAAGTCAGTGATAAATAATCCACAATTGATGTTCATTGTAAGGAATTCATTTTTCACATTTCTTTCATTTGTAGCTTTGCATTTGTCACAGGCCCATTCCAGCTCCGTCATGATGATGTGGCGTGCTTTACAGGCCAAATAACAGGAGAAAATGTCCAGGAAATAGGAAGCCCATTGAAAGTGGAGCGAGAGCACAGCTCAGTAGCGCCCCTGGTGGTCGCGACCGGGACAGACCACATCAAGTGGAATATGTCATTGGCGCATTAAATGGCTCAATAACATTCAGCATTCTTTTTCCAGCAATGACCGTTGAAAAAGAAAATATTTGGGATCCACTCATAAAAGTGCTAACAATACATTTGTATGATTTTTCTTTTACTTCAAACACTTAAGTTTCTACATAAACTTAGTTTTTTTTTTAATGGCAAACACAAAACATGCAATATAGTCCTTGCAGGCTTCAATAACTCATATCATTATTGATTATTTATCAAGAAAATAACTTTTATTATAATATTCCACTTGCTTTTGGATGAATATTCTTTTTGCAATGAACACTTACTTGTGTGTGCAGTTTGTCCACCAATGAGCTGCTAAGTGAACACTTACTTGTGTTTGTGCAGTTTGTCCACCAATGAGCTGCTAAGTGAACACTTACTTGTGTGTGCAGTTTGTCCACCAATGAGCTGCTAAGTGAACACTTACTTGTGTTTGTGCAGTTTGTCCACCTGGCTACTACGGCCAGCAGTGTTCCCAGGTGTGCCCGCGCTGCGCCAACAACGCCACCACGTGCCGGCACACAGACGGGCAGTGCCAGTGTCTGCCCGGCTGGACGGCCCCCGACTGCTCCATACGTGAGCGGCAGCTTGGAACTTCTCCTACTTTCATTTCCCCCGAAAGAGCAACATCACCTTCTCTCACTTTCACTACAGCTTGCAGTCCTGGGCGCTTTGGCACCTTCTGTTCTCAGACCTGCTCCTGTGCCGCCAACTTCCTGTGCCACCAGGTCACGGGGGACTGTCAACAAGGTAAACACACACACACACACACACACACACACACACACACACACACACACTCACACACACACTCACATTCTTTCAAACGCTTGCACAGACCCTCCAGAGCCAGGCAGTGTCATGGTTCCTCTTCCTCCGGGCGAGAGGGAGTCGTGGGCGGCCATCAGCGGCGTGGTGGCGCTGGTCATCCTGGTGGTTCTGCTGCTGGTTCTGCTGCTGCTCTACCGGCGCCAGCAGAAGGTCAAGCAGAACAACACACCCACCGTCTCCTTCTCTGCCAGCCGCACCGTCAACTCGGAATACGCCGTTCCAGGTACTCGGCCACCATGTCCGCTTGAACTCCTCGGTCATTGAAAAAGTCCACATTTTCCATTCTTTAGGAAAGAAAAGATCAACAAAAGCTGCTAAATAAAGCAATTTATGACTTCTTGCCATGTCTAAAACAAAGTAGGGTATTGTTGGAGACTCGCTATGAAAGGGCTAAAACGACAACAAAGATGACAGGGAGAAGACGCTGTCGAAGTGGAGGCATGTAAATAAAACGGCAAAGAGGTCAAAGATCATCTTTGCAAAGAAGCTCCGTCAAGAGACCACAAGGAAGTCTTTTCCATGTATCATCCATGACCCCTTTAAGACGTTACCATTAATAATGCCTTTTAATAATAATACAACTAATATTTTAAACACATGTTATTTCATTAATATGTATATATGTTTAAGTATTTAATAAAAAATACACCAACAACATTTTTAAAAATAACAATTGTAATACAGTTGATATGAATAAGCACTGCTTGGGTTTTGAAGAACACACATGATTATTTGAGGTATTTACACAACCTTCTTCTGGTCTTTTGACTGTTCTTCATGGAAGGTCCAACAAGGACAATTGATGGAAAAGACTTTCTCAATATAAATGAATAGAAATACAAACCCCGTTTCCATATGAGTTGGGAAATTGTGTTAGATGTAAATATAAACGGAATACAATGATTTGCTAATCCTTTTCAAGCCATATTCAGTTGAATATGCTACAAAGACAACATATTTGATGTTCAAACTCATAAACTTTATTTTTTTTTTGCAAATAATCATTCACTTTAGAATTTGATGGCAGCAACACGTGACAAAGAAGTTGTGAAAGGTGGCAATAAATACTGATAAAGTTGAGGAATGCTCATCAAACACTTATTTGGAACATCCCACAGGTGTGCAGGCTAATTGGGAACAGGTGGGTGCCATGATTGGGTATAAAAGTAGATTCCATGAAATGCTCAGTCATTCACAAACAAGGATGGGGCGAGGGTCACCACTTTGTCAACAAATGCGTGAGCAAATTGTTGAACAGTTTAAGAAAAACTTTTCTCAAGCAGCTATTGCAAGGAATTTAGGGATTTCACCATCTACGCTCCGTAATATCATCAAAGGGTTCAGAGAATCTGGAGAAATCACTGCACGTAAGCAGCTAAGCCCGTGACCTTCCATCCCTCAGGCTGTACTGCATCAACAAGCGACATCAGTGTGTAAAGGATATCACCACATGGGCTCAGGAACACTTCAGAAACCCACTGTCAGTAACTACAGTTGGTCGCTACATCTGTAAGTACAAGTTAAAACTCTCCTATGCAAGGCGAAAACCATTTATCAACAACACCCAGAAACGCCGTCGGCTTCGCTGGGCCTGAGCTCATCTAAGATGGACTGATACAAAGTGGAAAAGTGTTCTGTGGTCTGACGAGTCCACATTTCAAATTGTTTTTGGAAACTGTGGACGTCGGAAGCCAGAGGAAAAGAGGAAAAGAACCATCCGGATTGTTCTAGGCGCAAAGTTGAAAAACCAGCATGTGTGATGGTATGGGGGTGTATTAGTGGCCAAGACATGGGTAACTTACACATCTGTGAAGGCGCCATTAATGCTGAAAGGTACATACAGGTTTTGGAGCAACATATGTTGCCATCCAAGCAACGTTACCATGGACGCCCCTGCTTATTTCAGCAAGACAATGCCAAGCCACATGTTACATCAACGTGGCTTCATAGTAAAAGAGTGCGGGTACCAGACTGGCCTGCCTGTAGTCCAGACCTGTCTCCCATTGAAAATGTGTGGCGCATTATGAAGCCTAAAATTGAACTTAAGCTGTACATCAAGCAAGAATGGGAAAGAATTCCACCTGAGAAGCTTCAAAAATGTGTCTCCTCAGTTCCCAAATGTTTACTGAGTGTTGTTAAAAGGAAAGGCCATGTAACACAGTGGTGAACATGCCCTTTCCCAACTTCTTTGTCACGTGTTGCAGCCATGAAATTCTAAGTTAATTATTATTTGCAAAAAAAAAAAAAAAGTTTATGAGTTTGAACATGAAATATGTTGTCTTTGTAGCATATTCAACTGAATATGGCTTGAAAAGGATTTGCAAATCATTGTATTCCGTTTATATTTACATCTAACACAATTTCCCAACTCATATGGAAACAGGGTTTGTACTAAAAACAATCCAAGTCACAATACATTCATGCACGTCATAACAGAAAAGTGCATTCATTAAAGCCTCTACATTTTTGTGCCGCACTAATATAAATAACAATATTCATGGACACTTGATTGAATATTCATAGATTACAAGAACAATATGTAACTATCATGTTAGCTGTAGCATGTTTGACTATAGCAACTGTCTATTGATACAAGCAGTCATGAGCATGTGGAAGATGATAGTAGATCATCCATTTTGCTGGACAATATTTCCTACAAATACATCATATTGTAATATATCATAAAAAAAACTTTCATTTCTCCTTGGTATTTTTGACCATATGTCATTTTAATTGCCCTACAGAAGTAAACACTCTGGACTGTTGGCAAAAATGTAACTTTAATAAATACTGAACATCTTGAAGGGCACATTTTGGGGGGTTAGGAAGTTTGTTTTGACTTGATCTTATCACTTTCCAACAACCTGCCTCGCTTGTTGGTGTTGATGGACTCCTCTTTCTCATTGTTTGACTCCAAAATATTCCTACACTGACCAACATAAATGGCAAAGAAATCCATCTTTTGATTTCTTTATTTACATGGAATACAACAATTCCCAATACTCACAATTGAAAAGATTACATTTTGTTAGGCTGCAGAAGAAGATTTAAGTTCCTTTAAAAAAAAAAACATGTGAAAAAGAAATGACTCGATGGGACTCAGTGGCGCCCTCGTGTGTCATTCCTTGCAATGGCAGAAAAGTGAATATACCACTTGCTCATTTGTATACTCTTTTACTACCTAGTAGTAAAAGAGTATACTGCTGCTTTTCTACAAAATAGTAATAGAAATATCCCAGAAGTGACATTCTGTTTGTGGACTGCTCAGGTCTTCCAGTACCGATCCTGTAGTGACACCAAGTCATGGCCTGTATCCTGTGTGTAAGAGACAAAGATTGCGGATGACCGACGAGAGGCTTCACTCTGTTCATTTATTTATGCTATTGAACAGACAAGGTCGGGTGCTGAGAGCGATGCACAGAGTGAACCTTCTTGCACCCTGTTTGAAAGTCAGAGATGAAAAAATTTAACACGTGGCAATTTAATGATGCCGTTTAAATCATCCTCTTCATTTTCGTTTATTGTTGATGACGCAGGCCTTAGAAATAGTTTGAGAAGGCACAGAGTCAATCTCAAATGTGGCAGGCACATTTCTAATTGTCACGGGAATTCTTCTACTTTACATTTCTATCAAATATACTGCATAGAAAAAGAGCTGAACCTGTATATTGTGTGTGTGTGTGTGTGTGTGTGTGTGTGTGTGTGTGTGTGTGTGTGTGTGTGTGTGTGTGTGTGTGTGTGTGTGTGTGTGTGTGTGTGTGTGTGTGTGTGTGTGTGTGTGTGTGTGTGTGTTGCAGATGTTCCACACAGCTACCATCACTACTACTCCAACCCCAGCTACCACACGCTGAGGGACAACCGGCCGCCGCTGCCTCACCTGCCCAACAACCATGATCGCACCATCAAGGTAACACACACACACACACACACACACACACACACACACACACACACACACACACACACACACACACACACACACACATTGTATTTAGAGCTATAGATCTGTATATAATCTGCACCCACTCAATTATAGGGCAAAAAAAGGATTATCATTCATTAGCCACATGGGACTAGAAGTGTCAGATATATGCATTGTGAATGAAGTTATATACACACAAATATGTGGTAAATGTTTATTTACATACCTTAACTGTTTCCAAACACGGCAGTAAAACGGCTGATCAAACAAAACCGAACCCACTAGCTGCGCAAGCTAGCTCAGCAATCAGCTAAACAGACTCAATAACTCCACGCTGATGTCTTGAAGAGTTTACTGAGGAATTAGTGAAAGTGAAACAATACAAAAAGAATGTCATTATAAGTTAATAATACTAACACCGACACCGGTAAACGTGTTAGCATATTAGCTAATGACGCTGGCTTGATGACATTATGGCAGCATGTAGAAAAAACACATTTAGTAAGTTCAAAGCGTTGTAGTTGTATTGTAAAAGTTATAAAGGTTGCTTGCAGTGATGAATGAAGAATCCATGCGAGTAGAAAGACTCTAAACGGCTAGAAGACTGCAGAACCAAAAAGATGGCGCTAGAGCCAGAGCACAACCAATAACACACCTTTTCAGTGTCTTTGCTCCTTTTTGTTTTTTTACTATTTGGTTTATTGCCGTCAGCCAAGAAAAATCCATGAGTTGGCCGCACAATTTTATTAGCCGCAGTGTGCAAAGTGTAGGAAAATAGTAGTGAGTTATAGTCCAGTACTTTCAGGCCACCTCCGTCACACCTTTTGTTTGCGCAGAACACCAACGAGCAGCTGTTGTGCAGCGTGAAGAACATGCAGCGAGATGGCCACGCCCTCTTCAACGCCACGCTGCCTGCAGACTGGAAACACCAGCAGGATCGCAAAGAACCAGGTGAGCCTCAGCAGATCCTGGATCACTTTCCTTAACTGGACCAGCTTGGAACCTTCCTGAACATCAGCCTCGTCAAACGTGATTTAGCAGCTGTCAAACATTCATCTTAGTCCTACAAGCTTGTTGAACATGCAGATCAATCAAACATTCATCTTAGTCCTACAAGCTTGTTGAACATGCAGATCAATCAAACATTCATCTTAGTCCTACAAGCTTGTTGAACATGCAGATCAATCAAACATTTATCTTAGTCCTACAAGCTTGTTGAACATGCAGATCAATCAAACATTCATCTTAGTCCTACAAGCTTGTTGAACATGCAGATCAATCAAACATTCATCTTAGTCCTACAAGCTTGTTGAACACGCAGATCAATCAAACATTCATCTTAGTCCTACAAGCTTGTTGAACACGCAGATCAATCAAACATTCATCTTAGTCCTACAAGCTTGTTGAACACGCAGATCAATCAAACATTCATCTTAGTCCTACAAGCTTGTTGAACACGCAGATCAATCAAACATTCATCTTAGTCCTACAAGCTTGTTGAACACGCAGATCAATCAAACATTCATCTTAGTCCTACAAGCTTGTTGAACACGCAGATCAATCAAACATTTATCTTATTCCTACAAGCTTGTTGAACATGCAGATCAATCAAACATTCATCTTAGTCCTACAAGCTTGTTGAACACGCAGATCAATCAAACATTCATCTTAGTCCTACAAGCTTGTTGAACACGCAGATCAATCAAACATTCATCTTAGTCCTACAAGCTTGTTGAACACGCAGATCAATCAAACATTCATCTTAGTCCTACAAGCTTGTTGAACACGCAGATCAATCAAACATTCATCTTAGTCCTACAAGCTTGTTGAACACGCAGATCAATCAAACATTCATCTTAGTCCTACAAGCTTGTTGAACACGCAGATCAATCAAACATTCATCTTAGTCCTACAAGCTTGTTGAACACGCAGATCAATCAAACATTCATCTTAGTCCTACACGCTTGTTGAACACGCAGATCAATCAAACATTCATCTTAGTCCTACAAGCTTGTTGAACACGCAGATCAATCAAACATTCATCTTAGTCCTACACGCTTGTTGAACACGCAGATCAATCAAACATTCATCTTAGTCCTACAAGCTTGTTGAACACGCAGATCAATCAAACATTTATCTTAGTCCTACAAGCTTGTTGAACATGCAGATCAATCAAACATTCATCTTAGTCCTACAAGCTTGTTGAACATGCAGATCAATCAAACATTTATCTTAGTCCTACAAGCTTGTTGAACATGCAGATCAATCAAACATTCATCTTAGTCCTACACGCTTGTTGAACATGCAGATCAATCAAACATTCATCTTAGTCCTACAAGCTTGTTGAACATGCAGATCAATCAAACATTCATCTTAGTCCTACAAGCTTGTTGAACATGCAGATCAATCAAACATTCATCTTAGTCCTACAAGCTTGTTGAACATGCAGATCAATCAAACATTTATCTTAGTCCTACAAGCTTGTTGAACATGCAGATCAATCAAACATTCATCTTAGTCCTACAAGCTTGTTGAACATGCAGATCAATCAAACATTCATCTTAGTCCTACAAGCTTGTTGAACACGCAGATCAATCAAACATTCATCTTAGTCCTACAAGCTTGTTGAACACGCAGATCAATCAAACATTCATCTTAGTCCTACAAGCTTGTTGAACACGCAGATCAATCAAACATTCATCTTAGTCCTACAAGCTTGTTGAACACGCAGATCAATCAAACATTCATCTTAGTCCTACAAGCTTGTTGAACACGCAGATCAATCAAACATTCATCTTAGTCCTACAAGCTTGTTGAACACGCAGATCAATCAAACATTCATCTTAGTCCTACAAGCTTGTTGAACACGCAGATCAATCAAACATTCATCTTAGTCCTACAAGCTTGTTGAACATGCAGATCAATCAAACATTTATCTTAGTCCTACAAGCTTGTTGAACATGCAGATCAATCAAACATTCATCTTAGTCCTACAAGCTTGTTGAACATGCAGATCAATCAAACATTCATCTTAGTCCTACAAGCTTGTTGAACACGCAGATCAATCAAACATTCATCTTAGTCCTACAAGCTTGTTGAACACGCAGATCAATCAAACATTCATCTTAGTCCTACAAGCTTGTTGAACACGCAGATCAATCAAACATTCATCTTAGTCCTACAAGCTTGTTGAACACGCAGATCAATCAAACATTCATCTTAGTCCTACAAGCTTGTTGAACACGCAGATCAATCAAACATTTATCTTATTCCTACAAGCTTGTTGAACATGCAGATCAATCAAACATTCATCTTAGTCCTACAAGCTTGTTGAACACGCAGATCAATCAAACATTCATCTTAGTCCTACAAGCTTGTTGAACACGCAGATCAATCAAACATTCATCTTAGTCCTACAAGCTTGTTGAACACGCAGATCAATCAAACATTCATCTTAGTCCTACAAGCTTGTTGAACACGCAGATCAATCAAACATTCATCTTAGTCCTACAAGCTTGTTGAACACGCAGATCAATCAAACATTCATCTTAGTCCTACAAGCTTGTTGAACACGCAGATCAATCAAACATTCATCTTAGTCCTACAAGCTTGTTGAACACGCAGATCAATCAAACATTCATCTTAGTCCTACAAGCTTGTTGAACACGCAGATCAATCAAACATTCATCTTAGTCCTACACGCTTGTTGAACACGCAGATCAATCAAACATTCATCTTAGTCCTACAAGCTTGTTGAACACGCAGATCAATCAAACATTCATCTTAGTCCTACACGCTTGTTGAACACGCAGATCAATCAAACATTCATCTTAGTCCTACAAGCTTGTTGAACACGCAGATCAATCAAACATTTATCTTAGTCCTACAAGCTTGTTGAACATGCAGATCAATCAAACATTCATCTTAGTCCTACAAGCTTGTTGAACATGCAGATCAATCAAACATTTATCTTAGTCCTACAAGCTTGTTGAACATGCAGATCAATCAAACATTCATCTTAGTCCTACACGCTTGTTGAACATGCAGATCAATCAAACATTCATCTTAGTCCTACAAGCTTGTTGAACATGCAGATCAATCAAACATTCATCTTAGTCCTACAAGCTTGTTGAACATGCAGATCAATCAAACATTTATCTTAGTCCTACACGCTTGTTGAACATGCAGATCAATCAAACATTCATCTTAGTCCTACACGCTTGTTGAACATGCAGATCAATCAAACATTCATCTTAGTCCTACAAGCTTGTTGAACATGCAGATCAATCAAACATTTATCTTAGTCCTACAAGCTTGTTGAACATGCAGATCAATCAAACATTCATCTTAGTCCTACACGCTTGTTGAACATGCAGATCAATCAAACATTCATCTTAGTCCTACAAGCTTGTTGAACATGCAGATCAATCAAACATTCATCTTAGTCCTACAAGCTTGTTGAACATGCAGATCAATCAAACATTTATCTTAGTCCTACACGCTTGTTGAACATGCAGATCAATCAAACATTCATCTTAGTCCTACACGCTTGTTGAACATGCAGATCAATCAAACATTCATCTTAGTCCTACAAGCTTGTTGAACATGCAGATCAATCAAACATTCATCTTAGTCCTACAAGCTTGTTGAACATGCAGATCAATCAAACATTCATCTTAGTCCTACAAGCTTGTTGAACATGCAGATCAATCAAACATTCATCTTAGTCCTACAAGCTTGTTGAACATGCAGATCAATCAAACATTTATCTTAGTCCTACAAGCTTGTTGAACATGCAGATCAATCAAACATTCATCTTAGTCCTACACGCTTGTTGAACATGCAGATCAATCAAACATTCATCTTAGTCCTACAAGCTTGTTGAACATGCAGATCAATCAAACATTCATCTTAGTCCTACAAGCTTGTTGAACATGCAGATCAATCAAACATTCATCTTAGTCCTACAAGCTTGTTGAACATGCAGATCAATCAAACATTCATCTTAGTCCTACAAGCTTGTTGAACATGCAGATCAATCAAACATTTATCTTAGTCCTACAAGCTTGTTGAACATGCAGATCAATCAAACATTCATCTTAGTCCTACAAGCTTGTTGAACATGCAGATCAATCAAACATTCATCTTAGTCCTACAAGCTTGTTGAACATGCAGATCAATCAAACATTCATCTTAGTCCTACAAGCTTGTTGAACATGCAGATCAATCAAACATTCATCTTAGTCCTACAAGCTTGTTGAACATGCAGATCAATCAAACATTCATCTTAGTCCTACAAGCTTGTTGAACAATCCAACTCATGTGCTCCTGATGAGTGAATTTCAACACTTTGACAAAAGTACAAACTTGTTTTTTCAGGAGTGTTTGGAATGGATCGCAGCTACAGCTACAGCGCCAGCCTAGGCAAATATTTCCACAAAGGTACAGTAAGTGGTCCTCATAAACATCACCACGCCATCCTCAGGCACAGCCTGGTATTGCAAGATGGAAAGTCTAGCATGTCAGATAGTGAACACAACTTAGATAATACGAATAATAATAATAGTTTAGGGCTTAGAGCTTACCAAAAACTGGCTTTTGGTAGAGATGAGCCCTAACCTCGGACCACTCAAGGTGGGCAGGGCTAGACTCTTGGCTTTTTCACTTACATGGAACACATGTTGAGTAGGTCTTACTTTCATACATATCAACTCACACAAGGTACACATGTACATACATATCAACTCACACAAGGTACACATGTACATACATATCAACTCACACAACATGTACATACATATCAACTCACACAAGGTACACATGTACATACATATCAACTCACACAACATGTACATACATATCAACTCACACAAGGTACACATGTACATACATATCAACTCACACAAGGTACACATGTACATACATATCAACTCACACAACATGTACATACATATCAACTCACACAAGGTACACATGTACATACATATCAACTCACACAACATGTACATACATATCAACTCACACAAGGTACACATGTACATACATATCAACTCACACAACATGTACATACATATCAACTCACACAAGGTACACATGTACATACATATCAACTCACACAAGGTAGGATCCTAACCTAAGAGGTATTTTGAAATAAGACAAAAAGAAAAAGCCTTGAAAATAATACAAGTTAAATATAATAAAGTCAAAGATAATAACCAAACATTTGCTTCATTCTTCAGCTAACAAAAACACAACATGTGTAATAAAAAGACACAATAGACATGATTATAGGACATACACACAATAAACATGATTATAGGACATACACACAATAGACATGATTATAGGACATACACACAATAAACCCTAACCCTGACCCTTAGGTCTACTACACTACTGTATTTAATGTTGTCATTATGGTGGTACTTAATGAATACTTAGGTCTACTACACTACTGTATTTAATGTTGTCATTATGGTGGTACTTAATGAATACTTAGGTGTACTACACTACTGTATTTAATGTTGTCATTATGGAGGTACTTAATGAATACTTAGGTCTACTACACTACTGTATTTAATGTTGTCATTATGGAGGTACTTAATGAATACTTAGGTCTACTACACTACTGTATTTAATGTTGTCATTATGGTGGTACTTAATGAATACTTAGGTCTACTACACTACTGTATTTAATGTTGTCATTATAGTGGTACTTAATGAATACTTAGGTCTACTACACTACTGTATTTAATGTTGTCATTATGGAGGTACTTAATGAATACTTAGGTCTACTACACTACTGTATTTAATGTTGTCATTATGGTGGTACTTAATGAATACTTAGGTCTACTACACTACTGTATTTAATGTTGTCATTATGGTGGTACTTAATGAATACTTAGGTCTACTACACTACTGTATTTAATGTTGTCATTATGGTGGTACTTAATGAATACTTAGGTCTACTACACTACTGTATTTAATGTCATTATGGTGGTACTTAATGAATACTTAGGTCTACTACACTACTGTATTTAATGTTGTCATTATGGTGGTACTTAATGAATACTTAGGTCTACTACACTACTGTATTTAATGTTGTCATTATGGTGGTACTTAATGAATACTTAGGTCTACTACGGTCTACTACACTACTGTAGTTAATGTTGTCATTATGGTGGTACTTAATGAATACTTAGGTCTACTACACTACTGTATTTAATGTTGTCATTATGGTGGTACTTAATGAATACTTAGGTCTAGTAGAGTACTGTACTTAGTGAATACTTGGAGTGTTTTCCGAGTTGTTTCCTGGTGAGAAGTGATGGCGACTAGAAGGAAGTGTGTAACTAGAATCCTCTTTCTTGACTGACAGAACTGAAGGATGCGGCGATGGCGAGCAGCAGCTCTCTGAACAGCGAGAATCCTTACGCCACCATCAAGGAGCTCCCAGAGAGCAGCTACATGGAGATGAAGGCGGCCGTGCCCAGAGAGCGAGCTTACACCGACATTAGCCCAGCGCCTCTCTTCAACTCCGCCTCCTTGCACAGAAGTAAGAGTCCTAAGGTTCAAAGGTCATTGAGTTCACACAAGTTATGCATCTTTCTCCTCGCAGTGCGACAGAACTCTGTGGGCCACGCCCCCCTGGAAGACCCCCACAGTCACTACGACCTCCCCGTCAACAGCCACATCCCTGGACACTACGACCTACCTCCCCTTCGCCGCCCCCCCCTCCCCCAGGATGACGCCTCAGTGATGTCACGGCAGAACTCCACACTTCCCCCAGGTGGAGGGCGGTAGGACTCCATACTGCCCCCAGGTGGAGGGCGGTAGGACTCCATACTGCCCCCTTGTGGAGGGCGGTAGGACTCCATACTTACCCCAGGTGGAGGGCGGTAGAACTTCATACTGCCCCCAGGTAGAGGGCGGTAGAACTTCACACTTCCCCCAGGTGGAGGGCGGTAGAACTTCACACTGCCCCCGGGTGGAGGGCGGTAGGACTCCATACTGCCCCCAGGTGGAGGGCGGTAAAACTCCATACGTTGTGGGCAAGAAAAAGAGGCTTGAAAGCTGTAATGTTTTCATTCACTTGAAAAAACATGCTGTTAGCGTTCATGTTAGCACATTTACTTTGATTTCTCTTCAGCTTCCCAAAGACTTCCAAGTCTAATGTAAATGTGTAATTATGACTTTTTCAACCAACTGTGGATATATTTGTACAAGTACTTTGGAAGTCATGCACTTTAGTTCAAAAACAAACCAAGACAGAACACAAGACAATTAGTAACTAATATCATATCTGGCAGGGGCTGTTATGTACTCAACTGCAGAGAATGTCAGGCATCTATTAGGGGTTAGACGTTTTTAACCCCGCCTACAATAATCATCACTAAAACCTACTTCTTGTCTCAACACTCGAGACCAAGGGTGTCTAAACTTCATCCGCGAGGCCTGCATACTGTCAGACATTTTTGTATTCGTATATTGTTTTGTGTAAAAAGGCTAGAAAAAGTTGTTTAATTGTATTCCTATCATGTATATTGTTTAGTTGTATTCCTATCATGTATATTGTTTAGTTGTATTCCTATCATGTATATTGTTGTATTCTCATCATGTATATTGTTTAGTTGTATTCCTATCATGTATATTGGAACAAACATTAGCCTGTAAGTCGCACGCTATACTTCCAATTCATCAGTTTGCTTTAGCAACTTTATTTTCGCTAAATGTTTAAACTTTGACTCTTTTTGAGTCAAAACAATTATTTGAGGGCAGCACGGTGGAACAGGGGTTAGTGCATGTGCCTCACAATACAAAGGTCCTGAATTCAATCCCGGGCTTGGGATCTTTTTGTGTGGAGTTTGCATGTTCTCCCCGTGACTGCGTGGGTTTTACTCCGGCTTCCTCCCACCTCCAAAGACATGCACCTGGGGATAGGCCCCTCCCACTTCCAAAGACATGCACATGGGGATAGGCCCCTCCCACCTCCAAAGACATGCACCTGGGGATAGGCCCCTCCCACCTCCAAAGACATGCACCTGGGGATAGGTTGATTGGCAACACTAAATGGTCCCTAGTGTGTGAATGTTGTCTGTCTGTGTTGGCCCTGTGATGAGGTGGTGACTTGTCCAGGTTGTACCCCACCCTCCGCCCGAATGCAGCTGAGATAGGCTCCAGCACCCCCCGCGACCCCGAAAGGGACAAGCGGTAGAAAATGGATGGATGTATGGACAATTATTTGAGGAAATACAGGAGAAAAAACATCGTCTGTCCAATGAATCCTTCGCCTACTTGACTGTTGCTACGCCAATCAATGAATCCTTCGCCTACTTGACTGTTGCTACGCCAATCAATGAATCAATGAATCCTTCGCCTACTTGACTGTTGCTACGCCAATCAATGAATCAATGAATCCTTCGCCTACTTGACTGTTGCTACGCCAATCAATGAATCCTTCGCCTACTTGACTGTTGCTACGCCAATCAATGAATCAATGAATCCTTCGCCTACTTGACTGTTGCTACGCCAATCAATGAATCAATGAATCCTTCGCCTACTTGACTGTTGCTACGCCAATCAATAAATCAATGAATCCTTCGCCTACTTGGCTGTTGCTACGCCAATCAATGAATCAATGAATCCTTCACCTACTTGACTGTTGCTACGCCAATCAATGAATCAATGAATCCTTCACCTACTTGACTGTTGCTACGCCAATCAATGAATCCTTCGCCTACTTTACTGTTGCTACGCCAATCAATGAATCAATGAATCATTCGCTTACTTGACTGTTGCTATGCTAATCAATGAATCAATGAATCCTTCGCCTACTTGACTGTTGCTACGCCAATCAATGAATCAATGAATCCTTCGCCTACTTGACAGTTGCTACGCCAATCAATAAATCAATGAATCCTTCACCTACTTGGCTGTTGCTACGCCAATCAATGAATCAATGAATCCTTCGCCTACTTGACAGTTGCTACGCCAATCAATAAATCAATGAATCCTTCGCCTACTTGACTGTTGCTACGCCAATCAATGAATCCTTCGCCTACTTGACTGTTGCTACGCCAATCAATGAATCAATGAATCCTTCACCTACTTGACTGTTGCTACGCCAATCAATGAATCAATGAATCCTTCGCCTACTTGACTGTTGCTACGCCAATCAATAAATCAATGAATCCCTCGCCTACTTGACTGTTGCTACGCCAATCAATAAATCAATGAATCCCTCGCCTACTTGACTGTTGCTACGCCAATCAATAAATCAATGAATCCTTCGCCTACTTGACTGTTGCTACGCCAATCAATGAATCAATGAATCCTTCACCTACTTGGCTGTTGCTACGCCAATCAATGAATCAATGAATCCTTCACCTACTTGGCTGTTGCTACGCCAATCAATGAATCAATGAATCATTCGCCTACTTGACTGTTGCTACGCCAATCAATGAATCAATGAATCCTTCACCTACTTGACTGTTGCTACGCCAATCAATGAATCAATGAATCCTTCGCCTACTTGACTGTTGCTACGCCAATCAATAAATCAATGAATCCTTCGCTTACTTGACTGTTGCTACGCCAATCAATGAATCAATGAATCCTTCGCCTACTTGACTGTTGCTACGCCAATCAATGAATCAATGAATCCTTCGCCTACTTGGCTGTTGACACGCCAATCAATGATTCAATGACTCCTTCGCCTACTTGACTGTTGCTACTCCAATCAATGAATCCTTCGCTTACTTGACTGTTGCTACGCCAATCAATGAATCAATGAATCCTTCGCCTACTTGACTGTTGCTACGCCAATCAATAAATCAATGAATCCTTCGCTTACTTGACTGTTGCTACGCCAATCAATAAATCAATGAATCCTTCACCTACTTGACTGTTGCTACGCCAATCAATAAATCAATGAATCCTTCGCATACTTGACTGTTGCTACGCCAATCAATGAATCAATGAATCCTTCGCCTACTTGACTGTTGCTATGCTAATCAATGAATCCTTCACCTACTTGACTGTTGCTACGCCAATCAATAAAACAATGAATCCTTCGCCTACTTGACTGTTGCTACGCCAATCAATGAATCATTCGCCTACTTGACTGTTGCTATGCTAATCAATGAATCAATGAATCCTTCACCTACTTGACTGTTGCTACGCCAATCAATGAATCAATGAATCCTTCGCCTACTTGACTGTTGCTACGCCAATCAATGAATCAATGCATCATTCGCCTACTTGACTGTTGCTACGCCAATCAATGAATCAATGAATCCTTCGCCTACTTGACTGTTGCTACGCCAATCAATGAATCCTTCGCCTACTTGACTGTTGCTACGCCAATCAATGAATCCTTCGCCTACTTGACTGTTGCTACGCCAATCAATGAATCAATGAATCCTTCGCCTACTTGACTGTTGCTATGCTAATCAATGAATCAATGAATCCTTCACCTACTTGACTGTTGCTACGCCAATCAATGAATCAATGAATCCTTCACCTACTTGACTGTTGCTACGCCAATCGATGAATCATTCGCCTACTTGACTGTTGCTACTCCAATCAATGAATCCTTCGCTTACTTGACTGTTGCTACGCCAATCAATGAATCAATGAATCCTTCGCCTACTTGACTGTTCCTACGCCAATCAATGAATCCTTCACCTACTTGACTGTTGCTACGCCAATCAATAAATCAATGAATCCTTCGCCTACTTGGCTGTTGCTACGCCAATCAATGAATCAATGAATCCTTCGCCTACTTGACTGTTGCTATGCTAATCAATGAATCAATGAATCCTTCACCTACTTGACTGTTGCTATGCTAATCAATGAATCCTTCACCTACTTGACTGTTGCTACGCCAATCAATAAAACAATGAATCCTTCGCCTACTTGACTGTTGCTACGCCAATCAATGAATCATTCGCCTACTTGACTGTTGCTATGCTAATCAATGAATCAATGAATACTTCACCTACTAGACTGTTGCTACGCCAATCAATGAATCAATGAATCCTTCACCTACTTGACTGTTGCTACGCCAATCAATGAATCCTTCGCCTACTTGACTGTTGCTACGCCAATCAATGAATCATTCGCCTACTTGACTGTTGCTATGCTAATCCATGAATCAATGAATACTTCACCTACTAGACTGTTGCTACGCCAATCAATGAATCAATGAATCCTTCACCTACTTGACTGTTGCTACGCCAATCAATGAATCAATGAATCCTTCGCCTACTTGACTGTTGCTACGCCAATCAATGAATCAATGAATCATTCGCCTACTTGACTGTTGCTACGCCAATCAATGAATCAATGAATCCTTCGCCTACTTGACTGTTGCTACGCCAATCAATGAATCCTTCGCCTACTTGACTGTTGCTACGCCAATCAATGAATCCTTCGCCTACTTGACTGTTGCTACGCCAATCAATGAATCAATGAATCCTTCGCCTTCTTGACTGTTGCTATGCTAATCAATGAATCAATGAATCCTTCACCTACTTGACTGTTGCTACGCCAATCAATGAATCAATGAATCCTTCACCTACTTGACTGTTGCTACGCCAATCGATGAATCATTCGCCTACTTGACTGTTGCTACGCCAATCAATGAATCCATCACCTACTTGACTGTTTGCTACGCCAATGAATCAATGAATCCTTCGCCTACTTGACTGTTGCTACGCCAATCAATGAATCAATGAATCCTTCACCTACTTGACTGTTGCTACGCTAATCAATGAATCAATGAATCCTTCACCTACTTGACTGTTGCTACGCCAATCAATGAATCAATGAATCCTTTGCCTACTTGACTGTTGCTACGCCAATCAATGAATCAATGAATCCTTCGCTTACTTGACTGTTGCTACGCCAATCAATAAACCAATGAATCCTTCGCCTACTTGACTGTTGCTACGCCAATCAAGCTTCCCATACCAACATGGCGCTTTAACGTCGCACTTACCAGAGAAATATTACCAACAGGTTTGTAATGCACATGTTGAAGGTTCTATAATGTTCTGTCAAAGTTTAGAAGACTCTTTAATGAAACTTGATAGTCGCTGATCAACGTTGGCCAGCGAGGTACACAACTGATGACGTCACAGTCCAGCATAGCAATCAGGCATAATGAAATCATGCATCAAACCATATTAGGCAGCAACAATGTTCATGTAAATCTATAACATACATTTGTATTCATTAAAAGCTACATGTTGTAGAGCTACTTAGTTGTTAGCTAGCTAATATCTGTGGGCTTGCTAGTTTTACTCCACAGCAGCATGGTAATTATTTCACACATTTTCTTACCTTTTAGTGGACACGTGTTGGTGACCTTTGTAAATATCTAAAGTGTACATTTTAAACCTTTTTTGAAAATACTCCCGTCTTCCTTTTGTTGTGAGTAGCGTGTGTGTGTGCGTGTGTGTGTGTGTGAGAGAGAGAGAGAGAGCGCTTGGTGGATGGCTTTGTGCAAAACATCAATAAAGTGACAGAGTGGCAACAAAACGACAGCTTCGTCATTCCGACCCAAGTGCGGAAGTGTAAGGAGCCACTGGCGGGTAAAGTGGAGGGTGTTAACCCCCAACGATGGAGGGTGTTAACCCCCAACGATGGAGGGTGTTACCTCCAACGATGGAGGCTGTTACCTCCAACGATGGAGGCTGTTACCTCCAACGATGGAGGCTGTTACCTCCAACGATGGAGGCTGTTACCTCCAACGATGGAGGCTGTTACCTCCAACGATGGAGGCTGTTACCTCCAACGATGGAGGCTGTTACCTCCAACGATGGAGGCTGTTACCCCCAACGATGGAGGCTGTTACCTCCAACAATGGAGGCTGTTACCTCCAACAATGGAGGGTGTTACCTCCAACAATGGAGGCTGTTACCCCAACAATGGAGGGTGTTACCCCAACAATGGAGGGTGTTACCCCCGAAAATGGAGGCTGTTACCCCCAACAATGGAGGGTGTTACCCCCAACAATGGAGGGTGTTACCCCCAACAATGGAGGCTGTTACCTCCAACAATGGAGGCTGTTACCCCCAACAATGGAGGGTGTTACCTCCAACAATGGAGGGTGTTACCCCCAACAATGGAGGGTGTTACCGTCTACCCTGCGCTGGGAGCCGACGAGCAGGAAAGGTGCAACATTTTCATTTGAAAGGAGTGTTGGGCCTGCTCTGATTGGTCAGCCTGGGTCTCCATGGGTGGAGCTTAGCTACAGTTAATTAAGTCAACAGACTCGTTAACTTTAAGATGTAAAAATGTTTGTGTATATTTGGAAATGAAGGCAAAAGATGGATTTGAATGAATGTATAAAAAAAGACAATGAGTCGCTGCGGGAGAGAATGTTGTTTTAAGTGTGAACATTCATGACTTCAAGGCTTGTTCAAAGAGTGACGTCATCAAACATTCATGACTTCAAGGCTTGTTCAAAGAGTGACGTCATCAAACATTCACGACTTCAAGGCTTGTTCAAAGAGCGACGTCATCAACTCATCTGACGCTGACAGGATGGCAAAATGTTTCAGTCAGACAGAAAACAACCTTCAATGTTTACATCAATTGTCAACTCTTTGTCAATTCTACATCTTTGGAGACGGCTGGAAGGCACTTTTGGTGAAGAAAAAAAGAGACATAAATGCTTTGCTATACTTGACTACAGGACAGAAAATGAATAAGTCACATCCCACCCAGGAAAAAAAGCAAAGCGAGCCAGAGAAGACGTCTGAAGGCACGTTGGCAGTTTGCATGCTTCATCAAAAATGTTGTCAAACAGCATCAGCACTCAACATGTAGTAAGACACACCCTGGTTACCGTGACGACAAACGCCATCAGCACTGAACATGTAGTATAGGGTTACCGTGACGACACATCTTTGGTGTTAGGGAACACACATTAGTGGCCAACATTCTGCTAAACAAACACAAATGACATTGAAAAGCACATTTGAATGAAAGACAATTTGCATGAAAAACATTTAGCAGAACACCTGAGAAGACAACACTGCTTGTCCAACTTCTATCCTGGAACTAAAGTCCTTTCAAGGGATTTCACTTGGAATCAATGTCACCAAAGAGCTTGGTTGCTTTCACTTTCACATGTTGACGTTTGTGTGCGTGCGTGCGTGCGTGCGTGCGTGCGTGCACCTTCTCCTACGAGGCTGTGCGTGTTGACGTTTGACAGCGTTTGACGTATACCTCAACTGGACAAAAAGCTGTGTGTGTGTGTTTGTGTGTGTGTTTGTGTGTGTGTGTGTGTGTGTGTGTGTGTGTGTGTGTGTGTGTGTGTGTGTGTGTGTGTGTGTGTGTGTGTGTGTGTGTGTGTGTGTGTGTGTGTGTGTGTGTGTGTGTGTGTGTGTGTGTGTGTGGCAGCATTAGCACATGCAATAACATAGGTGGATTACACGCAGAGCAAGGTCCTTTAAGTATGTGGATAGAAAAGCAGAAAGATCCCAGCAGTGGAAGTGATGCTGCAGGAAGGAGGCCACGTCTGTGTGACATCATCACGTCTGCGTGACATCATCACGTCTGTGTGACATCATCACGTCTGCGTGACATCATCACGTCTGCGTGACATCATCACGTCTGCGTGACATCATCACGTCTGTGTTACATCATCACGCAGTTCTCAGGCCTGACGCCACTCTGGAAGGAAAGGAAGGGTGAAAGGTCAGTGACAAAGGTGTCTCTTTCAAGCCTTTAAATTGTTTGATGACAAAAAACATGTGAAATGTGTTTTATGTTATTGTTATTTTGGCAAGTTAAAAAAAATGGTCCTGATGATATACATATATATATATACATATATACATATATATATATACATACACACATATATATATATACATACACACATATATATATATACATACACACATATATATATATATATATATATATATATATATATATATATATATATATATATATATATATGTATGTGTGGGGGGAAAAAAATCACAAGACTATTTCATCTCTACAGGCCTGTTTCATGAGGGGGGGTTCCCTCAATCATCAGGAGATTTTAATGGGAGCATTCACATACCATGGATTATATAGGGCACAGAGTGGGTGGGTGCAGGCTGGTGTAGGGGCGTGGTGATTGGCTCATGTGTTACCTAGGAGGTGTTTCCGTCTGTGGCGGCATGCTGTTACAATTTCGCTGCGCTTGTTGAGGGATGACAGGTCTGGACGGTAAATAATAAACAGTTTCTCTTTCAAGCATAGGTTGCATCTTTTATTACCACTATTGTAAGGTGTGCTGGATGCAAGAATTTGCCATGTTATTGAATATTCAACATTATTGTCTTTGAGGTCCCAAATGTGTTTGCTGAGTTCTGTGGTATTCCGCAGGTTTTGGTTCCTGAAAGAAGCCTTGTGATTGTTCCATCTGGTTTTGAATTCTCCCTCAGTTAATCCTACATATGTGTCGGATGTGTTAATGTCCTTGCGTGTTACCTTAGATTGGTAGACAACTGATGTTTGTAAGCATGCCGACTAATAAACCCAACTAAATCTGAAATAGGAAAAATCAGCAAAATAATCCTGGACAGAGTCAACACAAAAATCAAGGACAAAACACCACTCAACCAATGGAGAAATACAGCAGCAGTAATCAAATGGTTCAACAACATCCAAGACAAACAACAGCACAACTTTATCTCCTTTGATATCGAAGAATTTTACCCTTCCATCACGCAAGACCTACTGACTCAAGCACTAGACTTCGCCTCAGACTACGACTCAATCACAGGCAACGAAAGAAACATCATCATCCACGCAAAAAACTCCATTCTCATCCACAACAGTACACCATGGCAAAAAAAGAACAATGCAACATTTGACGTCACTATGGGAAGTTTTGACGGAGCAGAAACGTGTGAACTCGTTGGGAGTTTCCTCCTCTCCCAGCTCGCCAGCCTCAATCTGAACCTTGGTATTTACCGTGATGACGGACTGGCAGTGTGTCGCGCCTCACCAAGGAGCAGCGAGAATACCAAGAAGCGCATATGCCAAATTTTCAAAGAGAACGGCCTACGGATCACGATTGAAGCCAACAAGCAAACCGTCAACTTCCTTGACGTCACTTTCAACCTGAGAAATAACAGCTACCAACCATTCACAAAACCCAACACAACACTCCAATACGTGCACCATGACAGCAACCACCCACCCACCACCACGAAAAGAATACCTACCGGAATTAATAAAAGGCTATCGATGCTGTCATCCAGCAAAGCTGAATTTGACCAAGCAACCCCCCCGTACCAAAAAGCCCTTGATGAAAGCGGATACAATTTCACCCTCACCTATGAACCCACGCCAGGAAACCAACCAAAAAAGAACAGAAAACGAAACGACATCATCTGGTACAACCCCCCATACAGCAAAAACGTCTCAACTAACATTGGACACAAATTCCTCAATCTGATTGACAAACACTTTCCCAAAGACAACACCCTAAGAAAAGTATTCAACAAGAACAACATTAAATTGAGCTACAGCTGTATGAACAATATACGACAAATCATCTCAAACCACAACAAAACAATTGCAAATGAGCCGTCGGCCCCCGGACAGAGCGACTCCAAAACCAACAAAGGTTGCAACTGTCAAAAGAAACCTGATTGCCCTCTCAACGGGGGGTGCTTACAAACATCAGTTGTCTACTAATCTAAGGTAACACGCAAGGACATTAACACATCCGACACATATGTAGGATTAACTGAGGGAGAGTTCAAAACCAGATGGAACAATCACAAGACTTCTTTCAGGAACCAAAACCTGTGAAATACCACAGAACTCAGCAAACACATTTGGGACCTCAAAGACAATAATGTTGAATATTCAATAACATGGCAAATTCTTGCATCCAGCACACCTTACAATAGTGGTAATAAAAGATGCAACCTATGCTTGAAAGAGAAACTGTTTATTATTTACCGTCCAGACCTGTCATCCCTCAACAAGCGCAGCGAAATTGTAACAGCATGCCGCCACAGACGGAAACACCTCCTAGGTAACACATGAGCCAATCACCACGCCCGTACACCAGCCTGTACCCACCCACTCTGTGCCCTATATAATCCATGGTATGTGAATGCTCCCATTAAAATCTCCTGATGATTGAGGGAACCCCCCCTCATGAAACAGGCCTGTAGAGATGAAGTAGTCTTGTGATTTTTTTTCCCACACATACATATATTGCGCTCTACTACGGTATCGAGCACTATTTTTTGGATAACCTTATTAAGACATACATACATATACATACATACATACATACATACATACATACATACATATATATACATATACATACATATATATACATATATATATATATATATATATATATATATATATATATATATATATATATATACCGTATTTTCCGCACCATAAGGCGCCCTGGGTTATAAGCCGCGCCTTCAATGAACGGCATATTTCAAAACTTTGTCCACCTATAAGCCGCCCCGTGTTGTAAGCCGCATCTAACTGCGCTAAAGGAATGTCAAAAAAACAGTCAGATAGGTCAGTCAAACTTTAATAATATATTAAAAACCAGCGTTCTAACAACTCTGTTCACTCCCAAAATGTACGCAAATGTGCAATCACAAACATAGTAAAATTCAAAATAGTGCAGAGCAATAACATCAATAACTTAATGTTGCTCGAACGTTAATGTCACAACACACAAAATAAACATAACGCTCACTTTCTGAAGTTATTCTTCATTCATAAATCCCTCGAATTATTCTCCTTCGGTGTCCGAATTGAAAAGTTGGGCGAATGTGGGATCCAAAATGGCCGGCTCCGTCTCGTCGAAGTAATCGGAGTCAGTGTCGCTGTTGTCCAGCAGTTCCGGAAAGCTCGGACCACAGTTGTGACTGAAATATCCGCCCAGGCATTTACGATCCACTGGCAGATGTTGGCGTATGTCGTCCGGCGCTGTCTCCCTGTCTTAGTGAAGGTGTGTTCGCCTTCGGTCATCCATTGTTCCCACGCCGTTAGCAGTCTAGCTTCGAATGCCCTGTTGACACCAATATCTAGCGGCTGGAGGTCTTTTGTCAATCCACCCGGAATGACGGCGAGTATTGAATTAAGCGCGTAAGCGTGTCTCTTAATGTGATGTTATGAGCTAGCAAATATAACAACTACACTACCCAGCATGCAACGATAGTGACGAGCATGCGCGGTAGCCCTGAGAAGCGTTGTTGTATGCTGGCAGTTAGAATGTGGTTATGAGCACGCTGTGAGTAAACGTTGAGAACTCAGTTAACACGCCTCGTCTGCATTATTTATAATTAGACAGACAACACACTTAATAGGAGCCATTTTGGGGTCTTTACATAAACACACAAATGGAAATGAAACGTCACATATCCCAGCATGCACCGCGCGCTTCTTCTTCTTCTACGGGGAAAAAAGATGGCGGCTGTTTACCGTAGTTGCGAGACCGAAACTTTATGAAAATTAATATTAATATTAACCCATATATAAGGCGCACCGGATTATAAGGCGCACTGTCAGCTTTTGAGAAAATTTGTGGTTTTTAGGTGCGCCTTATAGTGCGGAAAATACGGTATATATACCATATTTTTTGGACTATAAGTCGCAGTTTTTTTCATAGTTTAGCTGGGCTCCAGTGCGACTTATATGTTTTTTTCCTTCTTTATTATGCATTTTCGGCAGGTGCGACTTATACTCTGAAAAATACAATATATATATATATATATACATATATATATACACATATATATAATGTTTTTAATTTTTTTCTGTTATTTTCATTATTATTTAAAATTGAATAATAACTTCTTCTTTTTTTTTTCCCTATACAAGCAAGCACACCAGTAATGTCAGCAATCTCTGCAATGACCTGATCACAACGCTCACCTTTCAGGTAACCATCCGCACTGATTGATGACATCATTGTTGGCAGCCCTAATATTTGCTTCCTAAAAGAAGTGGAGTCAGAGTTGTTGTGCTGCATGCTTTAAACATGGAATTCATCTTTTAAAGTATGTTTATGTTTAAATATGTTTAAAGTATGTTTATGTTTAAATATGTTTAAAGTATGTTAATGTTTAAATATGTTTCAAGTATGTTTATGTTTAAATATGTTTAAAGTATGTTTATGTTTAAACATGGTTCAAGTATGTTTCCAACTTTGTGGGAAGACCCTTTTTAGCCATGCTTGGCTGAGTTTGGTGTGGAAGAAGAACACCACCACCACCACCACCTGACCTCACCTATGGGTTTAACACCACCACCACCTGACCTCACCTGTGGGTTTAACACCACCACCACCTGACCTCACCTATGGGTTTAACCCCACTTCCTGTGTCCCAATACTTTTGTCCTTGTGGTGTCTAGCACAGCTATAATAATAATAATAAATATGATAAGCTGTTAGGGGTCATCCTACCTGTCTGGGCTGGTTAGTGCCCATGAAAAAGGAATGTCCCACAAGGGCGTCGGCCCCGCCTCCGCCGCCGCCGCAACCATCGCGGTCAGACGGCTGTCCGCAGGAGTCGCAGATGACGGTGCGGCTGCGCAAGTTGTACTCGTTGTCGCCGCTGGTGCTGTGAGCGCCCTGCAGAAGTGCACGTTAGCCAGCGCACACGCCACATCGTAGCCGCCGCACCGCCGTGATAGCTACCATGTCGTCGTCGTCCTCCTGGAAGAGGCTGCGGGTGACCTTCCTGGCGGCCATTTCCTGGCGAGCGACAGAGAGCGTCCTTGTTAAAGGTGATCAGACATCAGACTTTGCCGCTGTTACCTCTCCGCTGGCGCTGAGCAGGACCGTCTGCAGGAGGTCGCCGCTGCCCCAGGAGTCCTGGCTCTTCCACAGCAGGTCAGACGGGGGGGCGTGGCTTCCACCGCCGGACACCGCCCAGATCTGCACAGTTCAAAGGTCGCCCTTACTGAGGATCTTGTATGGATACTTCATTCATCACGTTTCAACTAAAAGTCTTTCTACTTACTGAACCGTCATGTGGGATGTTTTCATGCATATTTGTAACGTAATCAAGCTAGCATCGTTAGCATTGCTAACACAAGTATTATTAACTTACAATCACATTCTTTTTGTATTGTTTCACTTTCACAACACCAACACTGTTTAGCTAGCTTGCACCGCTAGTGGGTCCATGACCATGACTTGTGTTTTGTTTGATCAGCCGTTTTACTGCCGTGTTACAGACATTATTTAGACACAATGAAGGTGTGTAAATAAACATTTACACAATGTAAATAAGTCATTCCACTGAGTGGGTGTGGTCAAAGTGCAAACTTACAGTGACGGTGGCTCCAGCCTTCAGGTTGAACTTGTGTGGGAACTTGTAGACGATGGGGTTGCCTCCTCCCACCGTTCTCCTCACCTGCCAGCCGGCCAGCGATTGGTCCTGAGGGCGAGAGCGCTCAGACACGGTGCGTGCGTGCGTGGGCGTGGCCCTTCATTCCAAACAATCACCTCGTCGCTTTTGTTGCAGAGTCGGACAAACTTCCCGTCCAGGTCCACCTCGTCCACGGTGACGCGGCCGCTGGCCGAGGCGTGCTGGCTGATGCGCGTCTTGGTGACGGTGCCGCCCACCATGCTGGAGGCCTCGCTGTCGTTGTCGTTGAGGCGCCGCTTCTTGGCCACCACCGTGCCCGAGGAGGTGCGGCTGCTGGAGGCGCCGACGCCGGCGTGGGCCAGACGGCTGTGGGAGGAGCCGGAGGTGCGGGTCACCGTCACCCTGGCTTGGGTAGGGCTGGGCGACAGACGCAACCTGAGGGGGGAGGAGCCTGTCAGCACACGGCTTGCAAGTGGCACACTCCACGCTCACCTCTCCTCCTCGCCCTCCAGCAGCTTCCTGTAGGCGCTGATCTCCATGTCCAGCGTCAGCTTGATGTCCAGCAGCTCCTGGTACTCGTCCAGCTGCCTCTGCAGGCGAGCTCGCATGTCGGCCATGTCGCGCTCCTTCTCCTCCAGACGTCTGCGCATCAGGTCGCGCTCGCGGCTCAGCGTCTCCTCCAGCTCGCGCACCTTCGCCTCGCTCAGGGACAGCTGAGAGGGAACGTCCGCTTACACCTCTTGGACAGTGTGTGTGTGTGTGTGTGTGTGTGTGTGTGTGTGTGTGTGTGTGTGTGCGCGCACCTGCTTCTGCAGCTGTCCCAGCTGTCCTGACATGCTCTCCATGCGCATGCGTGTCTGCTGCAGCTCTTCATGGGCGGCGCCCACCAAGTGGCTGTTCCTGTCGGCCGACTGGCGGGCGTTCTCCAGCTGACCAGACAGGAAGTGGAATTATTAGCATTTAGTAGACAACAAAGCAGCTTGCTGGAAATGAAACAGGAAAAAAAAATTGGGATATTTTTTTAGTTGTGTAAATGTTCTGAAGGGTTAATAATTATAGTAAGTACATTAAAAGCATTGCAATAAAATAGTGACAACTATTGATTCAAATAATAAAATTGTAAATATATATTGTAGTGAACTAAACAGAAAAAAGAACATGTTTTTACAGTTATGCCATTGTTTCGTAAGGTTAATGATAATAAGCAAGTATGGTAAATAAAAAGTAATCCAACAAAATGACAAAATTATAATATAAATATTTAAATGGCAAAGATGTGTAGTGAACTGGACGAAAAAGGAACATATTTCTATGGTTATGCAATTTTTCTGAAGAGTTCATAGCAAGTACAGCACATAGAAAATGATACAACAAAATAAAAACAATTACAACATTTTTAAATGATGAAAATGTGTAGTGAACTGGACTAAAGGGACAGTTTTTTAGTTATGCAACTTTTATGAAAGGTAATAATAAAAAGTAATAGAACACAATTCAAAATGTCATTAAAATGGTAAACATGTGTAGTGAATTACATATTTATATAGTTATGACATTTTTCAACTTTTATGAAAGGTAATAATAAAAAGTTAAATGGAAACGTGTAGAGAACGTGACAACAAAGGAACATATTTTTCAGTCTAATAATAGCAAATAATTAAAAAGTCATACAAGAACATAATAAGGAGATTGAAATGCTAAAAAAATTTTTAGTCAGACATTTTTTCTAAAATGTGAATAAAAAAATACAAGAAAATAATTGTATGACTTAAAAATGTGTAGTAAAAATGAGAACATTTGTTTAGCTATGCACATTCCATGAAAGTTTAATAAGTAATACAACATTTATCATGCAAATATTTGAATAGTAAAAATATACATAAGGAATTTTTTTTGTTATGCATTTTCTATGAAGGGAAATAAGTAAACAATGTAGAGTAGAAATATTGGAAAGTAACAGCAAGAAATAGAAATGTTTTACATTTGTGTGCGGACCAAACGGCTGAGGATGAAAAAAGAAATGGAACTTTGACCATTTGATAAAAAATATGATTGTGATGCTGCAGGTGGTGGTAGAAATATGATTATGTTGCTGCAGGTGGTGGTAGAAATATGATTATGTTGCTGCAGGTGGTGGTAGAAATATGATTATGTTGCTGCAGGTGGTGGTAGAAATATGATTATGATGCTGCAGGTGGTGGTAGAAATATGATTATGTTGCTGCAGGTGGTGGTAGAAATATGATTATGTTGCTGCAGGTGGTGGTAGAAATATGATTATGTTGCTGCAGGTGGTGGTAGAAATATGATTATGTTGCTGCAGGTGGTGGTAGAAATATGATTATGATGCTGCAGGTGGTGGTAGAAATATGATTATGTTGCTGCAGGTGGTGGTAGAAATATGATTATGTTGCTGCAGGTGGTGGTAGAAATATGATTGTGATGCTGCAGGTGGTGGTAGAAATATGATTATGATGGTAGAAATATGATTATGATGCTGCAGGTGGTGGTAGAAATATGATTGTGATGCTGCAGGTGGTGGTAGAAATATGATTATGATGGTAGAAATATGATTATGTAGCTGCAGGTGGTGGTAGAAATATGATTATGATGGTAGAAATATGATTATGTAGCTGCAGGTGGTGGTAGAAATATGATTATGATGGTAGAAATATGATTATGTAGCTGCAGGTGGTGGTAGAAATATGATTATGATGGTAGAAATATGATTATGTTGCTGCAGGTGGTGGTAGAAATATGATTATGATGGTAGAAATATGATTATGTTGCTGCAGGTGGTGGTAGGAATATGGGGGTAGAGTACCTTGGAGTTGAAGGTCTTCTCCAGCTCCGCCTTGTAGAAGCCCACCTGCTCCTCGTGCTGCGCCCTCAGCTCGGCCAGCGCCTCCGCCAGCTTGCTCTCGAACTCGATCTGC
Organism: Nerophis lumbriciformis; assembly: GCF_033978685.3. Taxonomy (NCBI): domain Eukaryota; kingdom Metazoa; phylum Chordata; class Actinopteri; order Syngnathiformes; family Syngnathidae; genus Nerophis; species Nerophis lumbriciformis. Next base: position 32,821,613 of record NC_084577.2, on the reverse strand, counting down.
CGGCCGCCGTCCACGTCCACCACGCGCGACTCGTAGCGCCGCTTGGACTCGCGCAGCTCCTGCAAGCGCCACACAAATGTGTTGCGGCGGAGAGAAGACGCAGGTGTTTGGCACTCACCTCGTTGGAGATGTTCTTCTGGAACTCCAGCTCCTCCTTCAGCGTCTGCAGGCGGTTCTCGGCGTCCACCCGCCTCAGCATCTCGTCATGAAGCTGCCTCTTGGCGTCCGCCAGGGCCAAGTCCAACTGCGGGTGTTTGCATTGGAGATATGGGCTCATGAAGTACCAGAGGCGGGCCACTAGGTGGAGCACTTGGCCAACATTGTCTTCATTCAGCTGCCAATCAAGATGGCAAGCACATTTACCTTGGCCAGCTGCGCCTTCAGGTCCTTCACCTCGGCCTCCAGGGCCCGCTTCTCCCCCAGAGCTGTGCTGAGGGCGGCATCTTTGGAATTGAGCAGCGCCTCCAGGTCTCGAAGGCGGGCCAGGGCCGCTTCCAGGTCGGACTCCTTCCTGCTGTTCCTGCCAGGACAGAAGAAGAAGAAGAAGAAAGCTCAGATGGGAAGAACGCAGCAGCTAAAATATCACTCATGCATATTACACCTTCTACATGTACATTTCAACTAAGGATTCATTTCATGTCATTCATTTACTATTTGAATGATATTTCAGACATTTACATTCATACTTAAGTATTCATACTAAGTATTCATTAAGTACCACCATAATGACAACATTAAATACAGTAGTGTAGTAGACCTAAGTATTCATTAAGTACCACCATAATGACAACATTAAATACAGTAGTGTAGTAGACCTAAGTATTCATTAAGTACCACCATAATGACAACATTAAATACAGTAGTGTAGTAGACCTAAGTATTCATTAAGTACCACCATAATGACAACATTAAATACAGTAGTGTAGTAGACCTAAGTATTCATTAAGTACCACCATAATGACAACATTAAATACAGTAGTGTAGTAGACCTAAGTATTCATATTCTTGCTCCCCTAAACAGCTCCAGCCAAACAACGAACTGAACTGCTCTCCAACTTCAACTTCAATAACAACCAACAACTTTTCTGGACAGTACCACTACACACTCGATTTGGTTCCATCATCCACCTTCATGTGAACAGCCCCTCTGGAACCAAACTCCACCAAATCAGAGAAATGTTCCTCAACACGAAGGTAAAAATCATGTTTCTCTGAAACCAAATTTGATCAAAGTGTTTCTGACTCAGAGATAGAAATAGAAAACTTTTCGGTTATCAGAAAGGACAGGAATAAACATGGTGGGGGCGTTTGTATGTATATTCACCAGGATATAAAATACATAACTCGCACTGATCTTAACCACAATGACCTTGAATCTGTGTGGGCGGAAATCAAATTTAAAAACGCTAATCAGAGTGATTTCTATGGGGCTCTGGAGGAGTGCTTGGCTGGGGCAGACAACGTGGAGAAAATTTTAACTGGAGATCTGAACACAAATATTCAACGCAGAGATGCGCCTGTCTTCAGATCCTACAGCAAGTTTTGTAATCTACACAGTCTTTCCCAGCTAATAACACTACCTACAAGGGTGTGTGATTCCACCCAATCAACCATAGATCTCATTCTCACTTCAGACCGGCCTAAAATAAAAAATAGTGGGGTCATGATCTGTGGTCTTAGCGACCACTATCTAACCTTCTGCACCCGCAAAATAGCTAAACCCAAAGCCAATGGCCACATAACAGCCCAACCCAGATCCCTTAAAAAATACTCCAGTGATCATTTCAACTTAAAATGAGATGAGTGGGACTGGTCCCCTGTGCTCGCCAGCAACCTGGTCCATGTTGCTTGGGATGGCTTCAAAACAGCGTTCCTAAAGATACTAAATGACCGTGAAAAATTAGAGGGAACATTAAAAGAAGAATGTTTTAATGTAGACACATAGAATCATCATACTGCTGTGATTATATGCATCAAGTGTTCATTCAAGGCTAAAGCAAAATATCCACATATATATCGTGTATCGCGATATGGCCTTAAAATATCGCGATATAAAAAAAAGGCCATATCGCCCAGCCCTAGTTCAATGATGCCATTTCTGTTTGTCATGTATAATTGTGTCTATTTTGTGTTTATCCTTGAATAAACAGGTCAGTTTCTTGTTACCAACCATTGTGTATTATTCAAACTCCCCTAATTCAGCTGGCTAGTTGTTATCAAGAGTACTAAAACCCTTTTCAACATGATTCTGACAACTAAGTAGGCTAAAGAACTTTAAACTTTAATACATGCTCGGATAGGCCAGTATCGGCCAATATCGGATCGGAAGTGCAAAAACCTGGATCGGGACATCCCTAATCCATACACTTGGGTAAATCGGAATCCATCCTGTTTGGGTCCCACATCAACCTTAAGAAAGTCAATGACTTCACTATAAAAGTGGGTGACATTGTTATCACCAGGAAGGATGAGGTCACCTACCTAGGTTCCATTCTAGAGGCTAATCTTTCCTGTGATCAAATGGCAACCAAGGTCATCAAAAAGGTCAACCAACGAACGAGATTTCTCTATAGAATCTCCTCTCTGGTCAACAAAAGCACCATGAAGATTCTAGCAGGAACTCACATTCAACCCTTTTTCCATTACGCATGCACCTCCTGGTACCCTAGCACCTCCAAAACCCTCAAATCTAGACTCCAAACATCCCAGAACAAGCTAGTCAGATTACTTCTAGACCTCCAGCCCAGATCACACCTCACTCCTACCCACTTCTCCAAAGTGGGCTGGCTCAGGGTGGAGGACAGAGTCAAACAACTTGCACTGAGCCTGGTCTATAAAATCCGCTACACCTCCCTGATACCGAAGTACATGTCAAACTACTTCCTTAACGTAAATGAACGCCATAACCACAACACCAGGGGGAGCTCCACTAACCACGTTGAACCCAGATTCCCATCTAACAAAGGTCTTAACTCATTCTCTTTCTATGCCACATCAATGTGGAATGCACTCCCAACAGGTATAAAAGAAAGTGCATCTCTATCCTCCTTCAAAACCGCAATAAAAGAACACCTCCAGGCAACTTCAACCCTAAACTAACACCCTCCCCGGATTGTTAATAATCAAATGTAAACAATCAAATGCAGATACTTTTTCTTATGCCTTCTGATCTCTCTCTCTCTCCCCTCGGATTGTAAATAATTCAATGTATACACCCTGATGATGATCTTGTGTGATGACTGTATTATGATGATAGTATATATCTGATAGTATATATCTGTATCATGACTTAATTTAAGTGGACCCCGACTTAAACAAGTGGAAAAACTTATTGGGGTGTTACCATTTAGTGGTCAATTGTACGGAATATGTACTTCACTGTGCAACCTACTAATAAAAGTCTCAATCAATCAATCAATCAATCAACGGCTGAGTCACGTCATGACAATACTGAAGTCATTCTTCTGTGAGCCACTAGAGGGAGCCCCACAGTATTTGTGATGAACATAGCAAACATGTCATACATTTCAACGGACACTAGAGGGAGCCATTTACTCCATTTACAAATAATACACAATAAAGTTCAAGTCAAATGTAGTTACTTTTCTGGACATTGACATGTAATAAATAACAAATAAATAATAAATGACATATTTACTAAATGAGTACATGTGTTGAAATGTCAAGAGGAGAAATCCAAATGTGTGTGTGTGAGTTTTAAAGTGAGCCAGGACAGCTGGGACCACAGACCAGGTCTTGTTAGGAGGAGGAACTGGACGGACGGGGCGAGTGTTGGCTTTGTTCAAATCTATTTACACACGTGCCATTTTCCAGTGAGTCACCGTCCAAACACCACACAATTCTCTTTTTTTACCATCACACTGCTTCCTGCCGTGGAACATGTGACCTGGAGGAGGACTCAACACACGTACAAGCAGCACTTGCAAAAAACACTTCATTGCCACCGATAGGCTGTGCTCAAAATGCTGGGTTTCTTAACCATAGGGCCGGGGCCCATTGTGGGGCCAGCAAAAAAGATGTTTCTC